>NW_027170406.1:145000-160000 GCF_036898095.1 Palaemon carinicauda
AATTTGATACATCATATATTCTTACTTATAGGCTAAATCAAGATGGTCTTGAACACTTTTTTGGCTGCATAAGACAGATGGGTGCATGCCATCAACACCCATCACCCGTCGCATTTAAGCACCGAGTCAGAGCCCACATTCTAGGAAAAGACAGCAAACTGTTAGGATCAAACTGCAATGTTGAAAGTTGCAATAGTGCTATGATGACGTCAGGCTCATTTTCCAGTTTTCCTGTTGAACAAAGCGCATCCTTTGTAGATGAAGAAATTTCTATTCAAAAAGAGCTGAGTCTATCGGCAATGCTGTTTTGTTTTCCAGGGGAATTTGTTAATGATTTGCAAAATGATGAATATGTAGAATTTGACACTGAAAAAGAAGCATTAGGGAAAGCGATGGAAGATGGAGGCTTACAATACGTAGGGGGTTATATAGCTCGTAAGTTTCCTGAATATGAATTCCTTGGAACTGCAGCGACGAAGGGAGATGGCACGTGGATTGGTGCCATAAGTGCAAGAGATGGAAAACTAATGCAACCAAGCGAAGAATTTTTGGTGAATTTAAAAACGATGGAAAAAATTTTTCTTTGTCATCATGGGGAAAAGTATCTAAAACCTGGAAAAGGAGCGACGGTTAAATTGACTGATTTAATTAGCGAGTGTTTTAAAAGCAATGATATCCCATTGGTGCCATAAGTGCAAGAGATGGAAAACTAATGCAACCAAGCGAAGAATTTTTGGTGAATTTAAAAACGATGGAAAAAATTTTTCTTTGTCATCATGGGGAAAAGTATCTAAAACCTGGAAAAGGAGCGACGGTTAAATTGACTGATTTAATTAGCGAGTGTTTTAAAAGCAATGATATCCCATTACCATACGAAGTGATTTAATTTTTTGTTAGATGTCGTACATTTTTTAGAATTCGTGTTTTAAATAGAAATATTAGTTCATCAAGAAAAGCGCAAAATAAAATGAAAAAGCTCGCAACGTGATATAGAACATAACTGAAATATATATTGTGTATATATCATTATTTATTTTATGAATTTAAACTGTCTGTTGCTTGACAAATTTCAGTTATTTACATCATCAGATATTTGTTTGGTTGTTTGAGTGAAATAAAGTTATGTATTTGTAATCTTACTTTTATTATCCTAAAAGAATAAAATATAAATCTTCGAAAAGATTGTAAAATACAAAGCAGAAAGCATGGTTCCTTCATTTTCTTATGGAAGTTCCACAGCTTACTCAGCCACGGTTAAGTCTGAGTGACGTCATCACTCTGACCGACCCGACTCCCACCATCCGGCTACCTGCGCACTAAGGTGGCCTGAGAAGACCTCTTATATCTAAAGACCTTGCCCCACCCCATATGACATCAGAAGTAGCAGCCGAGGCAGCGATGTGAGTGACAACGACGAACTTGGTAGAACAGGCACTGGGACCTCCATCGGTACCCCCGACCTCACCCCCGCAGCACTAGGGAGCAGCGGCATTGCAGCCGGGGTCATTGGCCCGTGCCCCATTTTTCCTAATAGCCGACTGGGAATGTTACCAGTTAGGATTGACCTACTAGATAATTCCATTCGAGCGCTGATCGACACAGGAGCCAGTGTTTCACTGATCAAAACAAGATTCTCCTCAAACCCACTACTGTCAGCGGCATCCATCGTTCTTGCCACGCCAGTAGGAAATAAACTAAGCATAAACCATACAATGATCGTTAAGTTTAAGGTGTGATATGTGAAGTTTATACAGGATTTTTTTTCTTGTCAAGCTTGTGAATTCCAAAAATCAAGGCTATCTTAGGGAATTGATTTCATAACCAGTAATCAAGTATGCATTTTTGCGGGAAAATATACAATAACAGTAAAATCAGGAAGGTGCATTTTGTCGATAGAAAGTCATGAGAGAGTAAGTGCTTTCGTGGGCATTGAGAGACGTTTAAGTAAGGTAACAGCTGTACCTGAGAGAGGAGAAGTGTTTTCTCCCCACAAACTTACGAGGTTATTTTTGACCCCGTGTCGGCCTCTTCCAGAAGAAACTAAGGTAATTGTTAAACCCCATGACAATTGCGCATATGTAATCTTAGAGGGCTTATAGGAAATAAAAGTTAACCGGGCTGATATAACGATGGTTAATTTGTCCAATAAAAGAGTTGTGTTAGGAAGTGATTCTTAGTATGAGTTAGATTTATGTAAAATTTCTAATAATGTGATGTTGGGAGCCACAACTCTAGCCTGCACAGACGAACTCACTCAGAATTTGATTACACAAGCGCGAAAACTATGTCCGTCAGAATACCAACCTGTAGTTAGTAACATTATTAATGATTATTCCGATGTAATTGCAATTGGAGGTGAGCCACCCGGGAGGATTGATCAATTTCCCTTTTGCATTGAAACTGGGCAGGGGGAGCTAATCAGGTCAAGGCCTCATAAGGTACCCATTCATATCCAGGGAGAGATAGGAAGGGAAATTAGTTAATTAAGGGAACAAGGGATAATCAACGAGAGCGGCTTCTCCAATTTTTGCTCTTAGGAAAAAGGATGGCTCGTTAAGATTGTGTGGGGATTATAGAAAGTTAAATGCAGTCACTAAGGATAATGCATTTCCATTGCCCTCGATCGAAGAATTTCTTGTGAAGGTATGGCATAGTAATTATTTTACAACTGTTGATTTAAAATCTGGATACTATCAAATACCCAATCAGGAAGACTGCAATTGTATAAAGGCATTTATAGCTAACGATCAACTGGTTCAGTATAATTTTCTTCCACTCGGTGTTAAAAATTCTTTAAGTAATTTTTCTAGAGTAATGGTGGTGTTTTCGTCTCCATTAATTGGCCATAATGTTCTGGTTTATTTAGACGATATCATAATTACAGGAAAAACGGCCGAAAAACATAATAATAATATTTGTAAAGTGTGTTGCGATGTAATAGTATGGAAATTAATTTGTCAAAGTGCAAATTTTTCTGTGAACAAGTCGAATTTTTAGGTCACATAATATCCCCAGAAGGTATATACACCGACCAAGTATAGTAGCGGCTATTAGAGATTTCCTTAGGCCACGTAAACCTAAGGAAGTAGATGGGTTCCTTGGGCTCGCTGGCTATTACCATAAATTCATAAGAGGTGTTGAAGAGATAGTGAGACCCTTAAATGCTATTAAATTTTTTAGGGTGCATATGAATGTGGTAGGACCATTTCCTACTGGCTTAACACAACATGAGTATATATGTGTATTAGTGGACGCATTTACTCGGTACACTCATACTTACGCAATGTTGGATATATCAAAAAATTCATTAGCCCGGGCGCTGTGCTTTTTCCTTACTATGTCTGGTTACCCAAAAACTTTGATAAGTGATAATGGTCTTGAGTTTATTAATAAGGTGGTGAAATCAGTCATGGACTTGATGCAAATGGAACACTTTTCAGTGATTGCATATAGGCGTTCAGCTAATGGATTAGTGGAATTGCATAATAGGGAAGTAGTCCAAATTTAACGTTACTTAGTGGCTGATGACCTGCTTCATTGGCACGCCACGCTTCATAAAGCTGATATAGCTTTAAACATCGCATATAATACCTCGCTCAGGACACGCCTTTCTTTTTAGTGTATGAATATAATCCTGTGTTACTATGTACAGTTCTGACTAATTCGAAACAATTGCCAAATTATTCAACTGAGCAATACCGTGCATATTTCCTATTTAGGAGAGTCATGAACACCACTCAAAGGTTTTCGAGAAGAGCTAATGAAAAACCCAGCTGCACCGGTAAAAGTATTTGTGTGCAAGCGTGTGTATTTAAACGATTACAACCTTGGAAACACATACTAGAGCCAGCGTATTTGGGTCCGTACCGAGTAAAGATGGTGAAGTCTAACACAGTAGTGATAAAAAGTATTATTGATGGTGCAGTGTGTCAACATCTTCAGACACACATACATATGGTGCCTGAAGAGGTAGTTTTCAAAAGTGTCAACCAGACTATTCCTCCTTACCCCTGCATACGTGACATTCCTGGAGTTGATGAGTAAAATTTCTTTTTCCTGTTTCGATCGTTGCTGAACAAACCTCATATTTTCTTTTGACGTGTTTTAAATAAACTTGATGATAACAATATGTTCTTATGTTGATGCTTAATGTATACGTAAAATGTTGTGGTAATTCTGCTGATTGTAACAATACTTATGACATACTGCTGAGTGAACCTAAAAACATAGAGAGGTTTAAAACGACAGGTGAAATCTGTCAGGCAGATGCTGTATTATTCCATTTTTACATGATTTCTTTTTGATGGGGCTGGGGTGGTTCCCAAATAGCAAGTGGCTGCGGGACTAAAGTTCAACCTTGAGGATAGGCAGTGTTAGAGAATGTGAAGATGTGAATACCTTATACTTAATGTAATAAGAGAAGGGCGGGAAGATGAATGATTTTCTCGGGAAAACGGCTAGTGACCACCGGATGATTGTTGCAAGTATAAGTGTATTAATGATTTAAAAAAATGGCGAAACGGTGGTGGTGAGTTGTGTTGGGAAATTGTGCCGTAAACACGGATAAGTTAAATTGAGGGATGAAAGAATATCTATTCCTACCCCTGATCCGCCCAAAAAGCCTGTATTGCGCTCTACCAGAGGGAGATAATTAATGAATAGTGTAATACTGATTTTGATATGATTTTTTTCACTTTTGGTATTCTGTATTTCAGTTATAGAGGTCATAAGAAGAAAAGAGTGGAATTATTTACATTGCATTGTGTACATTTTTACATGCAATATTTCATTTTGTATATATATATATATATATATATTATGTTGCATTTCTGTTTAATACATATCATGCCTAATACTAGTCGGAGTGTCCTCCATACATCATGGACTCGTGAGGGTTTGTGCGCAACTTCTAACAGAGTGAGGAGCTTTGGGGTGGGGTGTGAGAAATGTTCTAATTCTTGTATGAAGATATGTGTTGTACGTCAAGGTAAATAAACTCTACAATCATGAGAATTCCGGAAAAACAAACTATTCAGCATATTGTTGTAGCAAGATTTTATAATAAAATGAAAAAAATAATATTCCAATGTCTCATTATCTGTTGACATATATATATATATATATATATATATATATATATATATATATATATATATATATATATATATATATATATATATATATATATACAGTATATATATATATACATATATATATATATATATATATATATATATATATATATATATATATATATATATATATATATATATATATATATATATATGCATATATTTATATATATACATATATATAGATATATATATATATATATATATATATATATATATATATATATATATATATATATATATATATATATATATATATATATTTATATGTACAAATTATTATAAATTAACGTAATTTATTCAGTTTTGATGACCTTTTTAACGTAAGTTTTTCTTGTTTAATCCAGTTTCCTTTGAGTTTCTCCCTGAACGCTGGATATGGGTCTTTTGCCTCTCATTAACGGTTGTTAATAATTTATATTGGTACTCCGCCCATGAAGTTTGTTTCTTTTTTTTTCATGCTTGTGATGATGGTTTGGCTTCATCGTCCGTGCCACATCATATTTTGCCCCTTTCCCGGAGTTTTCGAGGGGGCCTTGTGATATTTGTACGGCAGTTCGGTACTCGGCTCCACTATAGAAGGACCAGTGTGCTATATTTTTGGCAGTTTACGGCAGTGTACTTTTGGATGGGGGAGTCTTCCTTGAACACTCCCGCATGTTGTTGCGTCACTAAAGAGTGACCCTGTGTGCTCGTGGCCTTTGTCCGAAGCTGGATTGTTTGGGATCCGTTGATGGAGGATTGGACTTTGTGCCTCACCGAGGATTTCTACAGATCTTTTGTTGAAGTAGAGCATAGCATTTGCTCCTGTGGATGGCCCATAGTGCGAGCGTAATATACGCCCTTTAGTCACCTGCCTCTGCCTGAACACTGTGCCCTTGGAGTCGTGAGGAGGCCCTTTAGTGGCGAAAAAGAGTAAGCCCACTTTATTGTTATTAACATTTTTATATTTTCTTCATGTGGTGGTACAGCAACCCCTTATTTAGTTAGTGTCAGTGTCTACACTTAACTAGAGACGTCCTTGGAGGATTTTTCGTGCGTCAATTAATGGATTCTACTTGAGTTATGAGTTTTATATTGTTAAATGAGTATGTCTTTAGTACAATGTACTTTGTTTGTAAAAATTTAGGTTAAGTTATAGGTTAAGGTTTTCCCCCCCTTTTGAGTCTCCGCCTATCGTATGTTAGGGAAAGAGTGTTTTTCTTTCTTCCACTGAATAATTTCTCTTATTCCTTAGCATGTTAGATAGGTAGGCAATTGAAGGAGTGACTGCTTTGGCATTGTGTGTGCTTGTATTTTTCTCCCCATTATTCAGTTTTCAGAGGGGTTCTTTTATTATAATAAATTTTTGATGTAATAAATTATTGTTAATCTATAGTTTCTCGTTTTGTGTATCCTCTCTGAGATTGTACTCTTTGAGTGTTGTTTTTGTCAGGGACCATACCCTTTTTGTGGTACTGATCTGAAATATCAGGTCCGTAAGAACTTAAACTTCAGACCATCTTGAAGTTCATAACAAAATTTGGCGACCGTGACAGGATCCTGACTGACATTTCAACCTTTGAGAGTTTTTCTTAGAGAGGTGTGATAGGGAGAATTAGGTAGTTAGGGGGAAAATTAACCTATTTTTTTCTTTTGTTACTTTTGCATTGGTTTAGGAAGATGCCTTTAGTAGGGGATAAAGTTGAGGAAGCGGCAGCACTATTTTTAGATAGGTCTGACTGGGAGGAGGAGATTTTTAATCTTAAAAGAGACTAGTTATGGTGTTTAGCAGAGCACTTGAACTTAGGATTACCAACAGAATTCAAGAAGGGCCATTTGTTGCGTGAAGTCCTTAAAGCTATTAAGAGTATTAAAGGTAACACAAAGGAAGCAGTAATGTCTGGTGATCCGGATCTTGTAAATAGCGATAGTGATGATGAGGTAGGGGATTCAGGTAGCCAGGAGGTGAGTAAATTAAGATTGAGTATCCTTGCTCAGGAGTTTAAGCTTAAGGAGATGGAATATAAAACTTTGCAATTAAGGGCGGAAGAGCGCGAAAAAGAGCGAAAATTTGAGTTGCAAATGCGTGAGCTTCATAATAATAATAATAGTAGTGGTAAACATAATGGCTATAATAATTGTTTTGACCTAATGAGTGCTTTGAAGTTAATACCAGTATTCGATGATGAAGATGTTCCTGATTTCTTTATTTCGTTTGAACGAATAGCAAGAAAATTGTCTTGGCCCAAGGATATGTGGACCACTATGGTTCAGTGTAAATTAAGAGGGAAAGCTCAGAGAGTATATAATACTTTAAGCGAGGATTTGTCGGCGGATTATGATTCGGTCAAGGCCATTATCCTTAAGGCATATGATTTAGTTCAGGAGGCTTATCGACAGAAGTTCCGTAACCTTAAGAAAGAACCCGGTATGACTTTTGTTGAGTTTGCAAGGAGAAAGGAACAATTCCTTGATGATTGGCTTAAGTCTAAGGAGACTGACACTTTCGAGAAATTGAAAGAATTAATTTTAGTCGAAGAGTTCAAAAGAATGGTAGTTAGAGAACTAAAAATTCATTTAGATGAACTTAAATTGGATTCGCTTCAAGAGATTGCTATTGCATCTGATGAGTATTCTCTTGCTCATCGTCAGGACTGTGTGAAAGAGGTTAACGGTAAGAGGTTCCCTCCTCGAGGTAACGGTTGGAGGGGGAATAACCGAGTCAATCAGATCATGGTACTTTTATTGACAGTTCGGTAGGTGACCGAAGAAAGGGCAAGATTGAAAATGACAATAAGAGTGATGGTAACGAAACACGTAATTTTGTAAATAGCAGTAGGAACAGTAGTAGTAATGATAGTAGGTCCTCTAGGTCCGATGTAGTTTGTTTTTGGTGCCACCGCCGCGGACATTTTAAGGCGGACTGTTTTGCGCGTCGTAAATTTTTAGAAAAGAATAAAGAACCCGTGACGTTGGTATCGGCGGAACAACCGCAGAAGGAGGAGTCAAAATGACTAAGATTTAAGAAGTATATATCTGATGGTACTGTTTATGTTGATAATGCTATGCAAATGGGTCGTGGTGTGAGGATTTTGAGAGACACTGGTGCCGCTCAGTCGTTGATATTGCGGAGGTCAGTTCCCGAGGGTGTTGTGTTTAAGAATAAGAACTTTGTCTTGTTGGGTGGATTTCCTGATACGGTGGCCTCGTATCCACTAGAAGAGTTATATTTGAAGACAAAGAATTTTCAGGGTATGGTTAATTTGGCCATAGTAGATACTTTGCCTATTCCTGATATAGACATTATATTTGCCAATGATTTAGCCGCTGAAGCTGAAGGTGACGTATTGCCTATTTTGACGTTGATAGATCTGGCAGGTGACCAGATACGCATAGATGATTCGTTGAATCCTGTGTCAGTGGTTACGCGTTCTCAATCTAAAGAGGTTGACCTCGCGGAGGTAGAACTCAATGCTGAGTTAATTAATGGACAAGTGACTGACATTGTGACTGATGTTAATAATGGTAATGAGGTAAACATTGACAATTATGATAACTTATCTTTTCAGGGCCATAATAATGAATCTTTTCAGGGTATTAATTGGAATACAAAAGTTTTTAAGGAAGCCCAAGGAAATGAATTTAATCATTTGGAACTTAGTGATGGTAGTGATCTTTCTAAACCTGTATTTATGAAACAAAAAGGTTTGCTTTACCGTATGAGTAGGTCGGTTTAATGCTCCTGCTGACCAGGTAGAGGTAATTCGGCAGCTAGTTGTGCCGGAAAGGTATAGGAGTAAGTTGTTATATTTTAGTCATGAACATAGCCTCGCGGGTCATTTCGGGGTTAGGAAGACCTTTCAGAAATTGGCACGACATTTCTTTTGGCCCCAGATGCGTCGTGAGGTTAAGAAACATGTGTTATCTTGTAAGGTGTGGCAGATTGTAGGGAAACCGAATCAAAAGATCCCTAAAGCCCCTCTT
The DNA here is from genome assembly GCF_036898095.1 of Palaemon carinicauda. Classification (NCBI taxonomy): domain Eukaryota; kingdom Metazoa; phylum Arthropoda; class Malacostraca; order Decapoda; family Palaemonidae; genus Palaemon; species Palaemon carinicauda. The sequence continues at coordinate 154,099 of NW_027170406.1, forward strand.
ATTCCCATTCCCTCAGTGGGTGAACCTTTCAAGGAGGTAGTTATAGATGTAGTGGGCCCTCTTCCGCGGACGCGCGGAGGTAATGAATATCTTCTAACCATGGTTGACAGGGTAACGCGTTTTCCTGAGGCTATCCCACTGAGGAGTATTCGGGGTGAGAAGGTGGTGGAAGCATTAATTGGATTTTTCACTAAATTTGGCATTCCAAAGGTTTTGCAATCAGATTGTGGCACTAATTTTACAAGTAAGTTTTTTAGAAAGAAAATGGTTGAACTTGGTGTTAATCATGTTACTTCTTCTCCTTACCATCCAGAGAGTCAGGGACAGGTGGAAAGGTTCCACCAGACTTTGAAGTCTGTATTAAAGAAGTTTTGCTACGAAACAGGTAATGAGTGGGATAAGGAGATTCCTTATGCCCTATTTGCTATACGGTCTGTACCTAATGAGTCTTTGGGTTTCTCTCCTTTCGAACTTGTATTTGCCCATAGTATACACGGTCCTCTTGACGTGGTAAGAGAACATTGGGAAGGAGAGGCATCTGAAGTTAATGTTTTAGATTACGTTTCTAATTTACAGGGGAAACTGAGGAAAGCTTGGGATTTCGCTCAAAAGAATTTACATGAAAGTCAGTCTGTGATGAAGTCTAATTATGACATAAGTACCAAGGTTCGTATCTTTAAGCCTGGAGATCGTGTGTTAGTGTTATTACCTATACCAGGTAACCCACTGAAAGCCCAGTTTTCAGGCCCATGGAGGGTGCTGAAAAAGATTAATGATGTAAATTATTTGATTGAGACTCCTGGTAGGAGACGAAATTCTCGTATTTGTCATGTAAATATGTTAAAGCCATTTATTAGGTAGGAGACGAAATTCTCGTATTTGTCATGTAAATATGTTAAAGCCATTTATTAGTAGAGATGTAGATCAGGTAGAACCAGTAGTAGATGCAATTGCAGTAGTGTCTGTAGAAGTAGAGGAGAATCTTATGACTAACAAGAGAATGACTGTTAATCCTGATGCTCTGTCAAGTAATTCTGATATTTTAAATAACATTGATGTTAAATTTCAACATTTGAATTCTGACAGATCAGAACCTTTAATTAATATAATCTACAGGTATAAAGATTTGTTTCAGGACTCGCCGGGTAGAACAAATGTTTTGTATCACGATGTAGATGTAGGGGACGCTAAGCCCATTAAACAGTGTCCATATAGGCTTAACCCTGTCAAGAGGAAAATTGTTCAGGAAGAGGTTCGCTATATGTTAGACCATGATTTAATTAAACCAAGTTGTAGTCCATGGAGTTCTCCTGTCGTGTTGGTTAAGAAGGAGGGAGGCCAACACAGACTTTGCTTTGATTACAGGAAGGTTAATGAGATGACGAAGACCGATTCATTTCCTTTGCCGAGGGTGGAAGATTGTATAGACAGAATCGGATCTGCCAAGTTTATTACAAAGCTGGATTTGCTGAAAGGGTATTGGCAGGTTGGTCTTTCCCCTCGTGCGAAGGAAATCTCTGCTTTTGTTACAGGTGATGGTTTGTATGAATGCCAAGTCATGCCCTTCGGAATGAAGAATGCGGCTGCCACCTTCCAAAGACTGATGAATCGGATCACTCAGGATTTGGAAGGGTGTGTTGTATACATTGATGATTTGGTTATATATAGTGATAATTGGGAGTTTCATTTGGTAAGACTTGAAGCTTTGTTTAAGGCTTTGAGGAAAGCCGGTTTGGTAATTAACTTGAAGAAGAGTGATTTTGCTCAGGCCACAGTTTTATACCTGGGACATGAGGTAGGCCTAGGCAAAGTTGCTCCTAAGAAAGCTAATGTGGAGGCTGTAGCTAGCTTTCCTGCTCCTCAAAATAGGAGAGGGGTTAGGAGGTTCCTAGGAATGGTCGGATACTACAGGAGGTTTATAAAGAACTTCTCTGATATCGCAACTTCTTTAACAAATTTATTAAAGAAGGGAGTAAGGTTTGTATGGTCCAAGGAGTGCCAAGAAGCCTTTGAAAAGTTAAAGGCAGTCTTGACTAATTATCCATTACTACAATCTCCAAATTTTAATCTCCCTTTTAGATTAGCGACAGATGCGAGTGACGTGGGACTTGGAGCAGTTCTCCTCCAGGAGGATGATGCAGGGATGGTACACCCCGTCGCTTACTTTTCAAGGAAGTTATCGCCGGCAGAGATGAGATATTCAAGTATTGAAAAAGAAGCCTTATGTTTAATAAAAGCTATAACTCATTTTTCAGTTTATTTGAGTTCATCACTTCATCCTATTTTGGTATACACAGACCATAATCCTCTAGTATTTATCCAACGGTTTAAGGACAAAAATATGAGGCTGCTTAGGTGGAGTCTCTTTTTGCAGGAATATGACCTTCAAATTAGGCATGTAGCAGGGAAGGATAATGTTATACCAGATGTTTTATCTAGGTCTTTTTAGGAGGAGGGAGTAGGCTGTAGTTTGGTCTATAGGTTATGTATTAATGACTTTTTCCTTTCCAGGTTTTAGTTTAATTTCTCTTGTTTGCTCTGTATTAGTTATTTGATTTAATTCTAGTATTTAAAGTAACTAATTCGAGTATTTTGAAATAAGTAATTTAAGTTTTGGAATTCCTTTTAATTTTGACCTTTGAGAAAAAAAATAATAATTTTTTTTTCTTTTTGGTGGGGAGGTATTATAAATTAACGTAATTTATTCAGTTTTGATGACCTTTTTAACGTAAGTTTTTCTTGTTTAATCCAGTTTCCTTTGAGTTTCTCCCTGAACGCTGGATATGGGTCTTTTGCCTCTCATTAACGGTTGTTAATAATTTATATTGGTACTCCGCCCATGAAGTTTGTTTCTTTTTTTTTCATGCTTGTGATGATGGTTTGGCTTCATCGTCCGTGCCACATCATATTTTGCCCCTTTCCCGGAGTTTTCGAGGGGGCCTTGTGATATTTGTACGGCAGTTCGGTACTCGGCTTCACTATAGAAGGACCAGTGTGCTATATTTTTGGCAGTTTACGGCAGTGTACTTTTGGATGGAGGAGTCTTCCTTGAGCACTCCCGCATGTTGTTGCGTCACTAAAGAGTGACCCTGTGTGCTCGTGGCCTTTGTCCGAAGCTGGATTGTTTGGGATCCGTTGATGGAGGATTGGACTTTGTGCCTCACCGAGGATTTCTACAGATCTTTTGTTGAAGTAGAGCATAGCATTTGCTCCTGTGGATGGCCCATAGTGCGAGCGTAATATACGTCCTTTAGTCACCTGCCTCTGCCTGAACACTCTGCCCTTGGAGTCGTGAGGAGGCCCTTTAGTGGCGAAGAAGAGTAAGCCCACTTTATTGTTATTAACATTTTTATATTTTCTTCATGTGGTGGTACAGCAACCCCTTATTTAGTTAGTGTCAGTGTCTACACTTAACTAGAGACGTCCTTGGAGGATTTTTCGTGCGTCAATTAATGGATTCTACTTGAGTTATGAGTTTTATATTGTTAAATGAGTATGTCTTTAGTACAATGTACTTTGTTTGTAAAAATTTAGGTTAAGTTATAGGTTAAGGTTTTCCCCCCCTTTTGAGTCTCCGCCTATCGTATGTTAGGGAAAGAGTGTTTTTCTTTCTTCCACTGAATACTTTCTCTTATTCCTTAGCATGTTAGTTAGGTAGGCAATTGAAGGAGTGACTGCTTTGGCATTGTGTGTGCTTGTATTTTTCTCCCCATTATTCAGTTTTCAGAGGGGTTCTTTTATTATAATAAATTTTTGATGTAATAAATCATTGTTAATCTATAGTTTCTCATTTTGTGTATCCTCTCTGAGATTGTACTCTTTGAGTGTTGTTTTTGTCAGGGATCATACCCTTTTTGTGGTACTGATCTGAAATATCAGGTCCGTAAGAACTTAAACTTCAGACCATCTTGAAGTTCATAACAATATATATGTATATATATATATACAGTATATATATATAAAAATATATATATATGTATATATGTATACATATATATATATGTATGTATATATATATATATATATATATATATATATATATATATATATATATATATATGTATATATGTATATTTATATGTATATTTATATATATATATATATATATATATATATATATATATATATATATATATATATATATATATATATATATATATATATATGTATATATATATATGTATATGTATATGTATATTTATATATATACATATAAATATACATATACATATACATATATATATATATATATATATATATATATATATATATATATATATATATATATATATATATATATATATATACATATATATATGTACTTAAATATATATATATATATATATGTATATATATATATATATATATATATATATATGTATATATATATATATATATATATATATATATATATATATATGTATTTAAATATATATATATATATATATATATATATATATATATATGTATGTATATATATATATATATATATATATATATATATATATATATATGTATATATATATATATATGTATATATGTATATATGTATATATGTATATATATATATATATATATATCTCTCTCTCTATATATATATATATATATATATATATATATATATATATATATATATAGAGAGAGAGAGAGAGAGAGAGAGAGAGAGAGAGAGAGAGAGAAATCGATTCTCTTTATAAGTTCTATGTTTATCACTCTCCCTTTTGAGTAAATTGTTAATGGAAACATGATAGGCAAATAGATAATATCAGTTACCTTGAGAGAGAGAGAGAGAGAGAGAGAGAGAGAGAGAGAGAGAGAGAGAGAGAGAGAGAGTGAGAGAGAGAGAGAGAGAGAAATCGATTCTCTTTATAAGTTCTATGTTTATCACTCTCCCTTTTGAGTAAATTGTTAATGGAAACATGATAGGCAAATAGATAATATCAGTTACCTTGAGAGAGAGAGAGAGAGAGAGAGAGAGAGAGAGAGAGAGAGAGAGAGAGAGAGAGAGAGAGAGAGAGAGAGAGAGAGAGAGAGAGAGAGAGAGAGCACTATACTATATTTTTTCTAGTTATTTCATTCCTAATTGTTTATTAAAAGCTCGTGATCCTTAAGCTTCACTTATATTTTTTCAGGCTTTGCGTATAAAATAGTTTTTTTCTAAGGGGCACCCTACAAATAAGTAACCAATGTTCTTATAACGTATTATCGATAATAATAATAATAATATTAATAATAATAATAATAATAATAATAATAATACTATAGGAGTAGCAGAAGTTTGGATGATTAATAATTGGCAAGGCTATATTATGGTCAGGTTCTAGTCACCTTTGCTCTAGATTGCTATCATAAGCAAACCATAATTTTGATTAACGAATTATTTGAGACCTCTCTTCGATAAATTTTGCTAAACCTTTTTTTGAAAACATTTATTTTTACGATATATCAAACTCAACTCAGTAAATGCTTTGCTAAGGTTTTTGAATAGTGAGTTTTCTCTTTCTCTTTTCAAGACACTTCTGAATTTATTTGATATAGTGCATTATTGATTTTCCCATCTCATGTATTCAAGCAGATGAGATTACCAATTCAGTATCATTCTCTTCGAGCAAGACATTTTATCTAAGCTCCAAAATTTTCAGAACTTGCATTCCAATATAGTCCTCTACATAAATGTCTTCAGATAGAACATGAAGTTTAGCTCAATCTGATATAAGTTCGTTTGCATGAATTATTACAATAGGAAAAAGAAGCAACTGGATTTGTTGATCAAAAAGGGTTCGTCACTAAAAACTTTCCTAATACAGTAAAGTTATCTTTTCAGGACAAGAAAATACTCACTTTAGTAGATCTAAAAGCATAGAAGACAAGAAGCAATTATTGTGATCAATGCAGATATTAT
>NW_027170406.1:172500-193448 GCF_036898095.1 Palaemon carinicauda
GCTGTAAGGTACCACAGTACACCCAATTGATTTGACAATAATTGTCTTAACTTTCCTCATAACCAGGTCCCAAATAGGATTTTTCATACACAAGACCTCTACATCATCAGTATAGAAAGTAGAGTCAATCCATATATTTGCCACTGGGCAAATTCTAACCAAGTTATCCCTCAAAACACACCTTCCCTGATTGCTAGTCACTTAATTAAGTATAAAAAACTCTCTTCTAACCACAAAGGCTGTACACCCTGAGACTTTTAGAACTTACAAATGATATTCATTGATAAACTCACTTCTTGTTGACAACCCATTATATATATATATATATATATATATATATATATATATATATATATATATATATATATATATATATATATATATATATATATATATATATATATATATATATATATATATTTATTTATATATATATATATATATAACGGATTTTGAGCGAAGCGAAAAATCTATTTTTGGGTGAGATGGCCATGTCGTCCTGATGGAAGTTCCTATAGGGTAGCTTCCTAGGGTATATTACAACTACGGCGATATTCCCAGAGAATTTACCTTAAGGTACCAGAATTCTAACTCCTAGAGCGAGTATCCCTCGTGAAAGGGATATCGCGACATATCAGAGGACGTATTCTAGACACGTCACATGGCAATCTACATCCTGGACAGAGATTTCGTCTCGTAGGAGGTGATTGACGAGATACGAATTCGGGAAAGAAAAAGGGGGAGCCGCTCCCAAGGCTTCCCTATCCCCCGATTTGTATGCGTGCCTGGCGCCAATCCTGGCGCCATCTGTATTCCTTGTAGCGTACACGAGGTGCTACAGATACTGTATGTAGGGAGGGGTCCTACAGCCCTTTCTTAGAAAGGCAAGGGGGGGGTCCATCAGGACGACATGGCCATCTCACCCAAAAATAGATTTTTCGCTTCGCTCAAAATCCGTTTTTTGGGCTCAAGCCATGTCGTCCTGATGGAAGTGTACCAGAGCATTACTGTATCTGTGGATTCTCAGAACGTGCCGTACTCCCCGGAGGTAATTTTTTTTTTTCCCGGTCGACTAGACCTAGAGACCTAAGATGTTACCGTTATACATCTTTTCAACTAACTATAAACTATGTTAGAGCTTCCTGCCCCCTACAGGGAAGAGTCCTACTAGACTCTGGAAAAGTATCGAAGAGTACATATATCTATGTATGAATACCAGGCAAGCTAATATAGTGGTCTCGCCCTATATTAAGTAAAGCATAGTTTGTAAAGGACCACTGCGTCAATATGAAATATCGACCAATTCTCCGCACGATACTTGTATTGGACAAAGGTTTTATATCCGCATAGGAGGAAAACCAATGCAACATAGCTTGCATAAAGGAACAATTCTATTAGAATTATCCCAGATAAGGTACATAGAATGAATGCTCAATTATACCAATAAATTGACACAGGTGAAGGAGACGCAAGGTTCTCAAGAACCAGATTATTGACAGGCAATAAATAGACAGGTTAACCACAATTATATATATATATATATATATATATATATATATATATATATATATATATATATATATATATATATATATATATATATATATATATATATATATATATATATAAGAAGAGGATAACCCAAAACTTTAAGCATAAGTGTGATAGTAAACAGAGCTTGTTTGTCTGAAAGAAAAAACATTAGATGCCGCTTTTAAGATACCGAGGTATCAAAGTCATAAAAGCCTGTATTACAAATCAATGACATTAGCGTTAGAAACGCTCGGCACACATGTCTGCACTTATGCTAGGTTCACCTTCGGAAATGGAACAGTCTGGATGGGCAACACAGTGCCCTCACTTAGTTTGTAGTACAGTATGTAACTACACACTCACCCTGGAATTAATCGTCCCAATTAAGACCACTGTTCCTCGCAGAGTTAAACAGTAGGGTTAACACCGCGACCCACTGCTACCACAGATCTCTTTTAGTTCCTCTACTTGCTTCGCATAGTGGCGAAAGAACACTCTGGAAGACTTCCAGCCAGTGTATGAACGGAGATGTTCAAAATCCATACAATTAAAGAAATTTAAGAATGAGGCAACTTTCCTCGGATCGTGACCTGCGGGTGTATTGTCAGGATCCGCTCTGCGAATAAAATATGTGATTTTCGTTCTGAGTTGATTCAGAGATAAATTTGAGCCTGATGTTTCTCCCCTGAATAGTTGACCACCCTTGAAGTCTGAAGTTCTATGAAGATAGACCTTTAGCCATTCTACTGGACATAGAGATGCATCTTCTTTCAGAGGGCAGATTCTCCAGGGACCCCACCTGTTGGTGGGTAACTCATTCTTGGCGAGAAACGTAGGATCCGGAAACAGGTTCAGTTCTTCCCCATCCAGGAACTGAACACGACCTGCCTCTCTCGAGAGGCTACAATCTCACTAACCCTGGCCCCGGACGCGAGTGCAAAATAGGAAAATAACTTTTTGTGTCAAATCCTTTAACGCACACTCTTCATTGCTCAACAGAGAAGCGAAATGAAGAACTTGTCTAAAGACCATGAAATGGGCTTTGGAGGTGCTGAAGGTCTGAGCCTAGCACAGGCTTTCGGGACTTTATTAAAGATCTCGTTACCTAGGTCGACCTGGAAGGCATATAGAATGGGTCTTGTCAAAGCAGACTTACACGCTGAAATTGTGTTCGCTGCCAACCCTTGACCATGGAGGTGGGGAAAAAAGATAAGCAGAAGTCTGTCAAGATCTCCTGCGGAATCTTCGCCTTGACAAAAGGCCACCCATTTTCTCCAAGATGACTCATATTGCCTTCTAGTAGATTTGCACTTATATTCCTCAAGGAAGTCTATACTGGCTTTCGAAATCCCGAAACGCTTTCTCACCGCTAGGGAGAGAAAATCATGAACTGCAGGGTCCGGGTTTTCTGTAATGAAGCGCAGACAGTTGACTTCTGGACTCGCTGGGTCAGAACTGGATCTGGTAGTGGTACAAACTTCAGCTACAGTTCCAATGCCAGGAGGAACCACACGCTGTTCGGCCACTTGTGGGCCACTATTGCCGCTACCCTTTGAAGGATCTCAGTTTGTTGAGGACCCTCAACAGAAGGTTGTGAGGAGGGAACAGATAAATGTTGGACCATCTGTTCCAGTCGAGGGACATCGCGTCCACTGCTTCCGCTAAGGGGTCCTCGTACGGGGCACGTAAAGGGGCAACTTCTTGTTGTCTTTCGTCGCAAAGAGGTCTATCTGCAGTTCTGGGACTGATTCAGAATGAAGGAGAATGATCCTGCGTCTAAGGACCATTCCGACTCTATCGGTGTGAACCTGGATAGAGCGTCCACTGTCACATTGCGGACTCCTTGAAGGTGAACTGCCGACAGGTACCACTTCTTCTTTTCCGCCAATCGGAAGACGGCCAACATCACCTGGTTGAGAGGTGGTGACCTCGATCCTTGTCGATTCAAGTATCTCACAACTACCTCGCTGTCTATTACCACTTTATGTGGAACGAATGACGCGGGGAGACTTTCTTTAAGGTAAGGAGCACTGCCCTAGCTTCTAGAAAGTTTTATGAGAAAGGTCTTGAATAGCCTGGACCAAGTCCCCTGGACTTTTTTCCGATGAGAGTGACCTCCCATCCCTCCTTCGAGGCGTCTGAGTGAATCGTCACCGACGGGGGAGGTGGCTGAAGAAGAACCTGACTTCTTTAGATGTCTGGCTTGGGACCAAGGCCTGAGAAGAGTACTTAGCCGAAGCGGCTGGTCTTCTCAGATCTCTTCACGCGTTTGATGCATAACTTCTCCAAACTCCGATTGCATCCTTTAGCTGTGCTCTTAGCACTGGGTCTGTCACCGAAGCAAACTGGAGAGAGCGCAGTACTCTCTCCTGCTCGTGTCTTGATATCCTTTCGGAATCTTGAAGTCTCTTGACAGAACCCGCTATCTCCTTCCTTTTCTTCGCCGGGGTGGAGAAACGGTGTGACAAAAGGTCCCAGTGGATCTTAGCCACTGGAACTTTTGAGATGGAGAAAGTCGAGACTTTTTCTGTTGATCTTGATGCCTAGGTACTCTAGGAACTGGATCACTTGACTGGAAGCTTGCAAGCATTCTGTCTCGGATGCTGCCCACACCAACCAGTCGTCCAGGTAGGCTACTACCTGAATTCCCTTTAGGCGAAATTGTTTGAGAGCTACGCTCGCAAGCTTCGTAAAAATCCTTGGGGCTATGTTTAGCCCGAATGGCATGGCTCCGAAGGCGTATAGTCTTCGTTGTAGCCTGAACCCTAGGTAGGGGGAGAGTCGATGGCTAATTGGAATGTGCCAGTAGGCGTCTGACAAGTCTATAGAGACGGAATATGCCCTCTTGGGCAGTAAGGTCCTTATGTGTTGCAGTGTTAGCATTTGAATTTGCAATTCACTATGAACTTGTTAAGTGGCGACAAGTCCAGAATGACTCTGAGCTTTTCCGAGTCTTTCTTGGGAACACAAAACAGCCTCCCTTAGAAATTGATGGGCTTCACCCTTTTTCTCCAACAGTTCTTGAACGTACTCCTCCATAACGGGGGTGGAGTGTTGGAAAAACCGAAGGTACGGGGGTGGAGTGCTGTACCAGCTCCCGCCCAGTCCATTCTTGAGTAGGCTGTGGGCCCAGGGATCGAAGGTCCACCGATCCCGAAATTTCAGAAGTCTCCCTCCTACTGGTATCACCTCACTTGGACTGCCGTCCTGAGGTCTTGCCTTCCTGACCACGACCACCCCTGAATCCCCTTCCCCTTGAGGGGCGTCTAGACGAGCCTCTGGCTGCTCCTCTAGGCTTTGCTCGAAAGGAAGTAGACTGCCCTTCGAACGCTGGGGTGAATGCCGTGGACTGTGTCGACACGGCCTGGGGTACCCACTGAAAGGTGGTCGGGGTTTGTGCCACGATCTGGGGCACTGGGGGCAATGGCAATTGCAGTTGCTGTTGCTGTCTAAGAGGCTTGGCTGGCCGAGACGGTAGCCTAGTCCTCATAGTCTTCCTCTTTGGTTGAGGACCCTCATCCGGGGAAGACTTTCTTTTGATAGCCAGGCCCCACTTCTGGAGAAGGTTTCTATTCTCCAAGGCGGCTTTATCAACAACTTCTTTGACCAAGTCGGTAGGGAAAAAGGTCTTTTCCCCAAATGTTGGAGGAGATTAGTTTCTTTAGCTCGTGCCTCACCGTAGCCGAGGTAAACACGAACTCCCTACAAGCTCTCCTTGCCTTGACGAAGCCATAAAGGTCCTTCGTCACTGTGGCCAGATGAGGCTTGGCCACTACCATGAACATTTCATGGACCTTGGGGTCACTTGCCATCGTCTCGAGAGTAGTCTGAAGAGACATTGAGGCAGTCAGTCTTTCTTTTGTATCGAACTCACTTCGCAAAAGAAAGTCAGACAGCTTAGGGAGGTCCTTGCCGAACTGACGTCCGGCAATATCAGCCTCCAACTTTCCCACTGAGAATGTAAGATGGACGTCCTTCCAGTCTTTGTGGTCCATAGGCAGGGCCAGCGACAAGGGTTTACACTCCTCTAGGGAGGGGCAAGACTTGCCGGCCTCTATTGCTTTTAGTACAGCCAGAAACCCTTTCTGTAAAAGGGGGAAGGCTCTAGTAGGCGAGGACACAAAGGAAGGGAGCTTCCTATTCAATGCAGCTACCTTTGAGTTAGAGAAGCCCCTCTCTTTCATCGAGGATGAAAGTAGAGCTTGAGCCTTAGCATGGTCCATCACTATGACCTCCTTCGGCTCTGTCTCCTCCTTTGAAGCTGGTTCCTTCCTCAGCCGGACATAACAGTCCGGATATGATGCCTTGCTGGGCCAGAATTCCACCCTCCAGGGGAACTGAGCCCAGCTTATCCGAGATGACGATCTTTCCAGTCGTCATCGGCATGTGCTCAGCATACCTCCATGGGTTAGCATCTGAGCACAAGGGAAGGTCTTTCACATTGAGCTTTTTCTGGGGCCCATGTGATTCTGCAAGGCACTGCATTCGCAGTTCCATTGCAGCCGCCTTCTCCTGATTCTCCTTCTGCATTTGTTGGATCATTCCAACAATAGAAGAGAGGGCCTATCCCAGCTCTACTGGGAGACCGGCCGATGTAGAGGGGCTTGAACTTCATCCTGGGCTTCTGCCAGGAGGTCTTACTCCTGACACCCATCCACATCAGACATCCTGTCATTTAGCTGGATGTCTTGCATCGCGACCGCGACTTCAGCATCCACCTGGATCTGAACTTAGGGGATCTCCTCTTGAGGCTGGGGAATCACTGCATCAGCTGATGCCTTAGGGAAAGGATACACCCTCATCTTCTCACTTGGAAGATAAGGGCCAGAAGTGTTCTTTTGGAAGCCCCTTACCCAGGTACGAAGCTTCTTCCTAGCTATTTAAATGTCTCATTAATCAGGTTATTGCACACAGTACATACCTGAGGGTCCCAATACCGGAGATCATCCTTGGAGACAGCGTATGCTGCGTGTCTCCTACAAAACTCATGTCCGCAGAGGTTCTTGCTGCTGACATTGCAGAAAGCACTTCCCCACTTCGGAGTGTCCTTCTGTAAAGAGAAGAAATTTCCATGAGTATCAAGTGAACTATGTATCACTGGATATGCATAGTATAGCATAACAATTCAGAAAGGAAAGACACACACTTGTGTTTCCCTCACAACCCATTGTTGCAGCCTTCCAGATAATAAAATAAAAAATGGTTTATCTCTTCTAGAGTAACCAATGCAAGGTTTCCAGAGGAAACAGGTGGAGCTCACACCTAAGCAATGATTTTAAAATCCTGGATAATAGACAGGGAAGAACTCAGCTTCCTATCTGAGGGCAACAGCAAAGGGATGTGCAAGAAAACACAATAGTGTTAGAAGATACAGTGCTGTACCAAAACCTTTACTATAGTTTTATTCTTACTGTATATGCTATACAGAAGAATACTAGTACATTATAGGGGGATGTGTGCCGGCCTGCCTTTGCCGGCCGGCACACACCACAACTAGCTTTAAAGTATACTACTTAACAGCTATAGGGCAGCAGCACTCTGGTTCAAATGCCTGTGCCGGTCGGCAGCAACTGCCGGCCGGTAACAGCCAGTGTTGGCCGGCAATGGCTGCCGGCCAGCAACTACACAAGGTAGTACCCAGCTGCCGGCCACACTCTTGGTGACCGGCAGACAAGGACTGACATAAGCCGGCCGGCAAAGGTACAAGACCGATGCCAGCCGGCAGCAAAAGAACCAGAGGACTACACCTGCCCGGCTGCCGGCCTCATAGGCCGGCAGCCGGGACAGGTACAGCACTAGAAGAAAAATAGAATGGATGCCGGGATAAGAGTGTACACAACCTCCAAGCCTGGCAACCGAAAGAGTGCATATAAGGAAGGGGAGAAACTAATTCAGGCTTCCTAGACCAATGCCGTCCGGCTCTGCCGGCAGGCATGGATGAGGGACCAAGAGAGGTCCGGGCAGCACTCGAAAACATAAGACCCTTGCCGGCCAGCAGCTCTGCCGGCCGGCAATGGGCTGAGTCAATTCCACATCCCAACCTATACTAGGTCCAGAAGTAGAACGACGTACAGTACAGTAAGACCCCTGCCGGCCAGCTCTGCCGGCCGGCAAGGTACAGTACAGTAATGGCTAGGCCATTACGGAGATAGAGGGGGAAGGGACAAGAGGGTCCTGCCAACCTTGCTTTAGTGACAGATCACCCGCAGCCAAGAAACTTATCTTAGCCTAAGGGAGATCTAAGGGGAAAGGCCAGCAATACTTGCCAGCATCCAGAGCACCAAAGCAAGGAAGGCGTTGCTACTCCCAAGGGAAGAACTTATCCTCCCCCGAGAACAGCAACAGGACTAGTCTGGTAGATCACAAAAGAAGGAATCATAACTACAGAAACCTTCGGTAGTGACCTAAGGGAGCTAAGCTCCCTTTGTATGTGTTAGGTCAGCGAGGGGGACTCTGCCCCAAGCCAGACAACACAGACTCAGACTAAAAACTCTGTTGTTCTGTCCCTCTTGAACCATAACTACAGGAACAGGAAGGTACAGTAACACCCTAGTATAGTTTTATCGAAAATAAATTCGGAAAAAACCACTTAGGGATAAGCCCAAGGCTTAAACAGAGGGAAAGGGATTGCATACCTTCTCCGAAGAAAAGAAAGCAACCGGGGAGTATGATAAAGTATACTAAGGCTCCATAAGCAATTAGCCTCGGCACCAAGAGAATCGATTACCTAATTCACCGAAACTCACACGTATACAATCTTGGAAATATTCCACACAGTCTAAAATGTATAAAATATAGCCTAAAGCTTCAATAAAATTTTAATTACACTCGGAAAAACCAAAATCATGCATGAAGTACTAGGACCAAACGACTAGGCTACATGGCCTAGCGTAGGCCAGAATGGCGAATACTTCGCCAAATAATACTAAGCACGAAAGGAAATCCTATGTAATGCTAAATAGCTAAAATTTATTAAAGCAAAACAACCAGGAATGTCGCTCTGACTAACTAATTTATACCTAGCGAGCGACAGTGTCCAGGACACCTCTGGTAGGCTACGGCTCTTGTATCAAAGATTAATCCTATTAATCACTCAAAATTTTACCAAGAGCCTACATTTATACATAACAGACACTATACTCAACTTATCAGAGGTCGACGAAGACGAAGAAGCCATGAAAAGTCGAATAAATCCAAGATTTGTGAGAAAAACAGGAAAAAACATCGAGTTGTTAAGCTACGCAAAAAGGAATACAGATGGCGCCAGGATTGGCGCCAGGCACGCATACGAATCGGGGGATAGGGAAGCCTTGGGAGCGGCTCCCCCTTTTTCTTTCCCGAATTCGTATCTCGTCAATCACCTCCTACGAGACGAAATCTCTGTCCAGGATGTAGATTGCCATGTGACGTGTCTAGAATACGTCCTCTGATATGTCGCGATATCCCTTTCACGAGGGATACTCGCTCCAGGAGTTAGAATTCTGGTACCTTAAGGTAAATTCTCTGGGAATATCGCCGTAGTTGTAATATACCCTAGGAAGCTACCCTATAGGAACTTCCATCAGGACGACATGGCTTGAGCCCAAAAAAAAAAAATATATATATATATATATTTATATATATATATATATATATATATATATATATATATATATATATATATATATATATATATATATATATATATATATAAATGTACATATATATATATATATATATATATATATATATATATATATATATATATATATATATATATATATACATATATATAGGAGAATTTCTCTATAGAAGGTAGAGTAACCTCCAGTTTTGTTTCAGACACACAACCACCAAAATGCTATCCTTGAAAACTGTGGACTGATGATAGTGGTTATATAGCCTTTTATTCCACTTATAAAACACTTTCCTTCCATTAAAGCTTGCTGCTTCTGAATCAAAGAATCAGATGCCTTGTGGATATCCGCAATTTCTTTCAATTACTTATAATGACTCTTTTTTGGCATAGTTTTACAGACTTATATACAGTACCACCGTGAGCTGCTAAGTATTTCTCAGTGTAGTCAATTATCTTGACTAAAGTAGATAGGTTTATGACCCTGATGAAAAATTCTGATTTTTGCTTGATACATTCTTACGAATCCTTCTAATCAACATGGGTATCCTGAATCTCAGATACATTCAGCCAGGCTTCAAAATAATAGAATATCAAGGCACTGAATTGATAAATAATTTCTCCACTTTCTGGGATAGCTCAGGGAACTTCAATCGCTAACCTTCCTCAGTCATCATATATCTTTGAAGGATAGCTTTCTTCATTCGTTCATAAACAACTGCTGATAATAACATATATGCTTCTAGTGATTTGCATGCAATTAAGGGACTCAAATCATCAGCCCACTCTTTAGCTGGTTATTTATATATTACAGAATACCTTTCATATATTTTTAAATATATATTCAAATCATCCATTCATAAAATTCGGAATCTTAAGATATTCAGAATGTGTTTTTCTTTTTTAGTCGATTAGCTGTTTCACTTTTCTCAAGATGTCCAGCATCTTCCCTTTTCTTGAGACGGTCAAGATGGCATCCATCATGCTGATTTTCCTGCAACTTTGACACAAATACCCAAAGTTCCTTACGTTTATATCCCAATTTGATTCACACCTATGTCAGATTTTTTAAAAGTTCGTATTCGGACTTGATATCACAACTGACTACTCGTCATTGAGAACAAACAACAATGATAACTTCCGGGTCTGATCGCAAATGTCATGGGGTTGATTGCTAAAAGACGAGAAAACAAACAGTTCATAATTTGATTATTTATTTACAATCCATAAAATATTAAACGTTTTAATGAAAGTGAATATCATCTACAGAATTATATATGCAATTATTGATATTTAAATTTCACCAAAAACCTTTCCAATAATAAAAAAAATATCAACAGATTCCTATTGACAAAAGAAAAGATATGACTGACTGAAATTTCTAAAGGTCCAAGTTTGGTTATCTAATTATTCTCTGTTAAATGTTAATCTTAATTCCTAAGCTGGGTCTTCACGAAGTTTGGTTGGAGTATCCGTCCGATGTCATAGGTATTAACGACATATAGTATCCAGGGCCAGGCAATACAGTTATTCTTGGTTGTAAGAATCTCGGTAATCCAGCAAATTAAAGGTTTTGAAGATCCACGAGTTCAGATATATTTCCTCGGAGGTTATAAAATTAAAGAGGTAATGTTAGTAATCAAGGAGATGTCTATCTTCACGGAAGGACCAGTTCAAACATCCAAGCTGGAAAACGTTTGTGGCATAACGTCCCTTATCTTGTCTCCCAAGTATCCACAAATCAGTCTTGAACAATCCTGACAAAAGTAAGGAAAACAAGAAACAGATGATCAAAATTGCAAACAACAAATAAAAACAATAATTAACACATACTATAAACTATTTCTAACATCTCAAATTCAGGCATAAAATTAGCTATGAATGGAAATCCAAATCTTAATGATTATTATTTTGACTAAATAAAGTAATGAAAATACTTTAATAATGCAAAGTAGGAGAAAGTGATAACAAAGAAAAATCTTTTGATAGTGTGCAGTGGCCAATTTTGTGGAGTCTTGCGTTGTTATGGAGTTTCTCTTAAATATTTTTTTTTTTTTATTAATTCTTTTCATGAGCATAGTTTGTGCAAATTTAATGTTAGGGGAGTCCAATCACATGAATTTTTAGTGAACTGCAGCGTACTCTGAGGGACTGTGTTGTCACCTATGTTATATATCCTCCTCATTTATATTTTGTACTGCGTAAAACAGTTGGGGAGGGGAGGGTGGAGAAGAATTGGGCTGGATTGGTAATAGGAAATTAGCTGACCTAGAGTATGCCAATGATTCTGTCCTTATTAGTAGAATACCACAGGATTTGCACTGGTTCCTTACCAGATTGCATAAAATATTGCAGGAGGTTGTATACAAGATAAATAGAAGAAAGACAAAGATGGTGAAACGTAAAAGGAAATAAAAGACAAAATATAATTGAAAGGAGAGAGAGAGAGAGAGAGAGAGAGAGAGAGAGAGAGAGAGAGAGGAGAGAGAGAGAGAGAGAGAGAGAGAGAGAGAGAGAGAGAGAGAGAGAGAGAGAGAATCATTTGGATATTTATGAATTAAGTTCTCCAATACAGAGTCTTCAAACCCGGAGTTTAATGAAGAACTGTAAAAAAAGAAAATCAGACAATTGCTACGTTGAGTAATGTTTTGTAATCTAATCGCCTGAAATTACATATAGTATCAGGCTATATATTAGTTCAGTGAGATTGGTGTTGCATTATGGACATGAGTCATGGTACGGCAATGAAAGAATATCCTAAAGATTGTGTAGGTTTAAGAACAAAACCTGCAAAAGTATATTTAGAGTTAAATGGCAGCACAGGATCAGAAATTAAACTATAAAAGATATTTCTTGAGTGCCATATGTGGATGGGATCAGGGTGATGGGGAGATGGAGATAGTTTGGGCATGCTCTTCGCACTCCGCAAGAGAGCTTAGTTTACCAAACGTTTAACTGGGCTCTAATAGGCACTAGAAGAGTTAGAAAACCCAGGGCTACATGACTGAGGACTATGAAACGTCAAGTCGATGGCGAATGGAGAAGTATTGACTTGAAAAGCTCAAGATAGAGGCAACTGGTATAATAAAAGGCCCTTTTACATCAATGGGCGTAGAAGGAGATGAAGATGTTATACTACGGTTTTCATTTTATTGTTTATTTCAGTATTTTTTTTTCCATACCAGGCTTGCTGCTTTTGAAGCTCGAGTCTATCTTTACCTAAGATTACAATATTATATGTTCATGTTTGTTAAAAATTAAATTTTGTTAAACAAATTGATAAAAGTCTTTTTACATAGTTTATTTGAGTTAAACTTTTCATTGTTACTTATCTACAGTTCTTATTTAGGATAAGAATTAATTATCCGTCTCTGAGAATCTCTTTTGCGTTGAATTATTTTGCTTCTTAGATATTCACCAATCTTATCCACCTCAATGAATTCAACTTACTTCTGAAGAAGTTAGGGGGTGCATTATATTTCATAGGTATGTTTCCTTCAACTCCATCTTACAGCCTCTTCGTTACAGGTGTGTAAGATTTCATCATCTCTTGCATCTCTTAAAAAAATACGTTGGGTTTAGCTTTCCCTCTCCCAATGTTTGTTTACTTTTGGTAAATTTCGAGACCGTTTTAGTGAATGTTAATAATTTTCGTCTAGAGAGAAAAAAAAGCAAAATGTCATTAATTCTTCGAGCATTTTACCAATAGAACCTGTGTGACAACGGCATCATAAACACCTTTACGCCAGACTTGACAGATTCCATCTTAGGAAGCAGTCAGTCACAAGTCATTTCCCTCAACTTCAGATGGAGTTTAATGGATGAATAATTTGAAGTTTTCTGGCATCTTGACATCGAGGGTCACTGACGCCTATATCCTTTATTATGAATAAAGATTAAAAGAATAATCAAGTAACTGTTTATGACCGAGTTTTGTGTTCAGGAACCCTTTTCTCCGTGGTTCCATCACCCTAATTATTTACTGCACCGTCTGCAGGGAGTCGTTGGGGGA
This sequence comes from Palaemon carinicauda, assembly GCF_036898095.1. Classification (NCBI taxonomy): domain Eukaryota; kingdom Metazoa; phylum Arthropoda; class Malacostraca; order Decapoda; family Palaemonidae; genus Palaemon; species Palaemon carinicauda. The sequence continues at coordinate 185,661 of NW_027170406.1, forward strand.
AGGAGGTTTGGAGTTTTTTCAAACCCCATCTGGATCTCTCTTTCCCCACCACACACAGCTAGTAATTAAGGGAGGAAGAGAGTTGAGCTATCCCGTTTTCAAGATGGAATCTTCTTGCCAGTAGATATATAGTTAAATTTTATTTTATTACCTCTTATAATTTTTCGATTCCTTTTCCTTCGGGGAGTAAGGTTTCTGTTTAGTTTTATTTCCATTTATTTTTTCAATAAATCATTTAGCTATAGAAAGCAACATCACGAAGGTTTTTTTCTTCATTTATAAGAGAATGATGGCAATGGCATCGCAAGAATAAATATAATATTTGACAAACCTTAATATCTATTGTTCCTATGCAGGCCTTCATGAAGCAGCTTTAGACTTTCCCCATGTTTGGTTATTGCCAGCTCGTCCTATCTTGTATTATTTTCATGGGAATCGTGCCCTGGTCATATTTCTCAACGTTTTCCTATTTGCTTAAATATTTTTTCAGTTCCCCCCCCCCCCTGAAAAATAGGAATCAACCTTCTCCTACAAAATTTTAAAAGTCATGATGTAAAAGTGTTACTTTCCCTTATTTCGGTATAACTTTACTAGTATTTCCAAAAATATTAGTTTTTTAAATACTAACTTGTGTGCAGAAATTAGTCCAGCTGAGAGGATGTAATGTGGAGAAATGGGGTTCAGTTTTGATTTGTGGGAGAGACATTGTTTTTTCATGAGTATTGATTCATTACCTATATAAAAATAATCGTATTCACTATTTTTTTTAAAAATTAAAACCAAAACCTATAGATTCTTTTCAATTATGCATATTCATTGTCAAATAATGTTTAACCAAAGTGTTCTATTGACGTACATATTCACTTAGTATTTAAAGCAAACGTTATAATTTTCTGCTTTTTTGTTCCTTTACAGAAAGCTGCCTTACATTATGGAAAATCAGGAATACATATAAGGGATTTTCTTACTTTGATTATGTTACGTCTTTTATATATAAGATATATGGGGGAGATGTTTCACGCGTCTTAGGACTCTGCGTTCACACCATCGCGTCATGAAAGTAATCACTTGCTCTCTTTTTGAAATATTCAACAATATTTACTATTAAGCTTGGTAGTAGTTTTTGGTGGTACGCATCTTTCAATACCATGACTAAGATCTCCATATCAACCATAGGAAAATAAAACGAAGATAATGTATCTTAAATCTTTACAAAATGATTAAGCAATCCTCTGGAGTTATACTTACTAGTCTTAGACCGTGTTATTTTATTATCTCTGGCACTCTGACTTTAATGTTAAAAAAAAAAAAAAAAAAAAAAAAAAAAACTATAATGCCAAGGCTGATTTAGATACAAGGTGAACTATTCTGCTGATTACTACTTGTAGTTGATTTTCCATCTATCTTACATTTCATACATAAGTATCTCCACTTTTTGTCCTTAATATTTCTGAATACCAAACTGTAAAAGAGTTATTATATTCAATCAATTATCAAACAACAAACAATGATTGCATGGTGATATTCTGAGATAAGGACAAATTTGTATTCAACCTTGGATCAAAAGTGGGAATGGTGGGTCATCATGAAACAGGATATTTTGTGTTTGTGTGCACAATGGGATTGTACGTCCTGTTTTTTTTTTTTTTTTTTTTTTTTTTTTAGAACAAAATAATTACTGATATGTATGTAATTATTTATACGTACAGTAGCTGCTGCTTGATGTAACTGTATCTTTTGATTGATTGAAATTAGTCTCCATTTCTGTTATGTAATTATGTTCTTTGGAAATCATTATTATTATTATTATTATTATTATTATTATTATTATTATTATTATTATTATTATTATTATTATTATTATTATTATTATTATTATTATTATTATGAGTTTTCTAGTATCCTAACATCTAAGGTCATTGACACTGACTGTCTTTTGAGAGAAATGCTTCACTCATATTGCATCAATAGTCATTACCTAATTTCTAGTAAATTATTTGATCATGATATCCTATTATTTTTTTTTTTTGTATTGGTGTAAATGGCACATTTTACGTCTGTGTTTCTATTTTTTTTTCTTATTTTGTTCTACCAATTACAAATATGTCACACATATGCTTCATCTAGTGTTTTGAAGAACCTCTAAATAATATTATTGAACCATGTAACGTAGGCCTACTATTTCGTGCTACAATGAAAATTATGACTGATTTTGAATACTAAGTCTAATGAAACCTACATTGTTTGCATCCAGAATGTTTTTACAGCTGATCCTCCACATTACCCCTCATTATATTATAAGCCTAAACACCAGCAATTCAATAGTTATAGTTTTATTTGAAGAGAACGTAAACATTCCCAGTTAGACTACCTAGTTTTTAACCATTATGATCCTGACCTAATGCGTCAAATACTTACTATTTCCATTAAGCAACTTCCTTTATGAAAAATGTTTCCCAAGACAATATGTTTTTCATCATGAATTGATCTCACATGTGATATTCATAATGTTGCTGACGATAAGATGTGAAATCAATTTAATGACTGGCGTAGACATTGGCAAGTGAAGATAAAAGGAACTGAATTCAAAAGATTTTACGAAAGATGTGTAGTACATTAAACAATATAAATCAAGCCTAACTAAAAATCAGTAACTAGGTAAAGTCATAGTAAGTAGAGATTTTAATTTATATAAAAAAGAAGCACCAGTTAGTTTACATTATGATAGAGTGAGGTCAACAACTTATGATGGTGATTTTGATGATGAACATCATGATTTTGGGTGATAATGATATCGTATAGAAGCAATAGTTTTATGTAAAACAAGTCAGTTTTAAAACAAATGCTCATACTGCAGATTGCGCTCATAGTTCCATGCATATACGTCGTAGATTTCGTTAATGTCGTCTTCTGTATTGCAATATTCGTGGTTTTCATGCAAATATTCAAGACCTTGCAATTGCGTCCACACAGTATGATATTCTTTTGTGCTCAGAAACTCTGGTTTCTAATATGAGACACTCATCTGAGCTTCTTATAACTGGTTTTAAGAAGCCAATAATGTTGAAACGTGATACCATCCCTGGAGCCAGGGGAATGACTGTGTATATTAGGACCGAGTACCCTGCTTCTCATAAGTCCTGCTATCAATGTGGATGTCATGAGATTCAGGTAATACAAGTTTGGGGCAGGCATAAACACTTTTATTTGTGTTCAATCAACCGGAATCCAGACATGGATGATTCTATTTTCGATTGTCTTTTTTTCTATTTTGGCTAAGATACAAAATGATAGAAAGGCTTCTTTTGTCTTTGTTGGTGATTTTAATGCTCACCATAGGGAATGGTTAAGTTTTATCTCTTCTACCGATCGCCATGGCTTAAGAGCTTTAGACTTTGCCTCTGAATCAGGCTGTGGGCAAATCATAAATGAAGCTACCCACAGGTCTGGTAATTGTTTGGACCTCGTATACACTGACTCCCCTGGCGATATAACTAGAAAGGTTGCTTCTCCAGTCGGGACATCTCATCATACCTTGATTTCAGTAGTAGTGAAGACTGAGCCGCCTGTCCCTGATACATCATACTCTTGTAAAATTTATATGAAATTCCAAGCAGACTGGAATGGGATTTTGCATAATCTTTTGTGCGGGGAATTGGTCACAATTATATCGTAGTGTAGATATTGTTGTCCCTTTGAATGAGAATATAGTCAACATATTTGATAGGCGTATCCCTTCTCGTGTGCTAAGGTACCGAGTGAAAGACAAACCGTGGTTCAATGATGATTGTAGACGTGCTTATTTGGAGAAGGAGAAGGCCTATCATCTTTGGAAGGGTAACAGATCAGATTTGACCTGGAATAACTATATTCAGCTTCAAGAATTTGCTCAAAGACTTAATGCTTCAACTGAAAAGGAGTACAATTTAACCATAAAAGAAACCCTTTTTGGTACAACTCAGGAACATAAATGGTGGTCTACCCTTAAATCTACAAACTTTGGTGTAGATGCAACAGTTCCTCCTTTACTTAAACCAGGTGGCTCAGTCACTCAATGTCCAAAGGAAAAGGCAACTCTTTTGGATGATGTTTTTGACAGTAAACAGAGTAATGAAAAACTCGAACTTCCTCATTCATGTTTTCCTGAAGCTAAACTAACTAATTTAGTTTTTCGATCTCGTGAAATTAAAGTTCTGTTGATGGACCTTGATGCTTATGGAGGTGTAGACCCAAATGGTATTTTTCCTTTGTTTTTTTATAAACACAGCAGATTTCTTAGCTCCAAAGTTATCTGTTATTTTGTGCAAGTTAGCAAGAAGAGGAGCTTTCAGCATTTGTTGGAGAATTGGTAATGTTACTCCTATATATAAAAGTGTTTGTGGTAGCTCAAGTGGCACTGATTACCACCCAATTTCCATAACTCCCATATTATCTAAAGTTTTTGAACGTCTTCTGGCAAAACGTCTTAATAGGTTTGCTGAAGGTAATCATATCTTCCCTAGTTTTATCATTTGGATTTTGTAAAGGCCCTGGAGAATTTGATGCCCCTCTTACAATCTCCTATGCTGTAAAGAAATCCCTTGATTGTGGTCAGGAAGTTCGTATGATTGGCCTTGATTTTAGTGCTGCCTTTGACCGTGTTAATCATGAGGCCCTTGTGTTCTAACTCAAACAGTTGGGAGTGGGTGGGTCGTTTCTTAGCATTATTATGGTTTTTTTAAGTAATAGATCTCAAAGAGTTGTTGTTGATGGGCACCATAGTGAGTAGAGGAATGTGATATCCAGTGTTCCACAGGGTAGTGTTCATGGCCAATTACTTTTCATACAATATACACAAGACATGTGTTTTGGCCTAGAAAACAAGCTTGTTACATATGCAGATGATACTACTCTTTTTGCATCAATTCCTTCCCCTGAATGTAGATCTGGGGTTGGTGAATTCCTTAATTGAGATTTAGCTAAAATTAGTGCATGGTGCAAATTATGGGGTATGAAGTTAAATCCTAACAAAACTCAAAGTATGATTGTAAGTAGGTCAAGGACGATGGCTCCTTAACATCCGGATCTCAGTATTGATAATGTTTCTTTAAATTTGTATGACTTTTAAAATTTTAGGTGGGATTCTCGACAGCAAATTTACTTTTGAGAAAACCATTAGATCTGTGTCTTGTTCAATTCCATAAAAAAATTGGCTTATTGAGAAAGTCTTTTAAGATTTTCGTGATCCATCTATTCTGAAGAAGTGTTTTAATTCTTTCATTCTACCTTGTTTTGAGTATTGTTCTCCTCTCTGGTGTTCAGCTGCTGACTCTCATTTTAATTTGTTGTACAGAAACTTACGGTCTATCAAGTTTCTTATTCCTGATCTAGATATTAATCTTTGGCACCGTCGTTCAATTAGTTCATTATGCATGTTGCATAAGTTTTTTATAACTCTGACCATTCTTTACATTCAGATCTCCCTGGAAAATTCGAGCCCGTTTGTCATTCTAGGCAGGGAGTTAATTTTAATAGTCAGGCCTTCTCCATCATGAGGCTCAATACTACACACTATTCCAGAAGTTTTATTCCAGCTGTTACCAAGTTGTGGAATGATCTTCCTAATCGGGTAGTTGAATCAGTAGAACTTCAAAAGTTCAAAGTTGGAGCAAATGTTTTTATGTTGACCAGGCTGACATGAGTCCCTTTATAGTTTATATATGGCATATAAGTTTTTGATGTTGTTAATAGTTTAAATAGGACATATTTGTTTTGACGTTTCTGTTTTTAGAATAATTTATTGTTAACTTGACCTCATCATTTATTCATTTCCTTATTTACTCTCCTCACTGTGTTATTTTTCCCTATTTGATCCCTTGGGCTTATAGCATCATGCTTCTCCAACTAGGGTTGTAGCTTGGCTAGTAATAATAATATTAATAATAATAATAATAATAATAATAATAATAATAATAATAATAATAATGATAATAATAATAATAATAATAATAAAACTAAAAATAATAATAATAATAATAATAATAATAATAATAATAATAATAATAATAATAATAATAATAATAATAATAATAATAATAATAATAATAATAATATCTGACGACACCAACCAAATCAAAATCAAAATAAAAGTATTATTATTTAAAAAGAAATATCAGACTCCAAGTTAGTAATGCGTCATTTAACTTTAAATAGAAAACCCGTTAGATAAAGGTTTTAGACACTAAAGAAGCTTGTCTATAATTTTCCATAAAACCATAATGCTTCATCAATAATGATCAATATTTATGTTTGTTATAGTCATTACATTAGCCTGGGCATATTTTTTATTTACTTAGAATAGTTCAAATTCTATTTCAAAAGAAGAAATTCATATACATAAAATTCAGTTACGGATATCACTTCATCATTCACTTTTTTTATATCTGCACGTAGTCATGATCTTGTCCCGGTAACAATGATCTGATAACACCTAACAGCAATTGCTACAAATTGAAAATTAATAGGCTAATTCGGTAAAAGGAATTTAGATACACAAAACTTAATGATCACTTTAATTTAAGAAGATTACCTATGTATCAGGTCGCTAACATTAGGGGCTATTTTTGTTTGGTAACGTTATATATTGATATGAGAATATTTAGCGACCATTTTTATTTATGAAATTTGTATTTATTAGATCACTGACATGATCAACAATAAATCTTGATATTTTACATTTCTTGCTTCGCTTCCATTGTAGAACTTGTTTTAAATGCAAAGTTTACATTTAATTCGTCGGTAACATTATCTACAATTTCACTTGTCAAATTAATATGTTTTATATCATCATTTCATAAATGAACAATATATATGTTTCAATAAGAGGAACTATGTAAACGAAAAAAGATACCTAAAAAGTCCCTCATCAATCTTGTATAAACATGACCCAATTTAGTAAGATTCATCGTGTGGAATATAAGATAAACGGAAGATTTATTCCAGCTATTAACGGCGGTTATCTGGTATATGGGCCTGATTTAGGAATAGGATGCTTGGTTCAATATCCATTACATTACTGGCTTATATAATCCTGAAATACGGCTGGAGAATAATTCTCCGTGTCACTAAAAAAGAAACTTATGGCTCTCTGCTCGGTATAATAATTATTAAATAATTTTAATTAATAATTATTAAAATATATAATTATTATTAATATTTTAATATAATAAAAATAATTTAAAATTTTTAAAAAAAATATATATTAATTAACAAATAAAAATATAATAAAATAAATTTATTATTAAAATATAAATATTTAATAATTTTTATATATTAAATAAATATATATTTATAAATAAAATTAAAAAATTTATATTAAATTATTAAAATTATAAAAATTATAAATTTTTAAATAATAAATTTTATATTAAAATAATAAAATTATAAATAATTATATATAAAAATATTTAAAAAAATAAATAAAATTATTTAATTAATTTAAAAATTTTATATATAAATATTATATAAAAATTAAATAAATTTAAAATTAATAATATAAAATATTTATTATTAAATTATTATAATTTAAAATTTTTTAAAATTATAATAAATAAAATTAATAATATATTATAATAAAAATTATAATAAAAATATTTATTAATTAATATAAATTATAATATTTAAATATAATTTTATAAAATAATTAATAAATAAAATAATATTAATAATTAAAATTAATTTATCTTAATTATAAATTAAATTTAATTAATAAATAATTTAATAATTTTAATAAAATAAAATATATATAAA
>NW_027170408.1:7500-15000 GCF_036898095.1 Palaemon carinicauda
GGACACGTACAGGGGCAACTTCTTGTTGTCTTTCATCGCAAAGAGGTCTATCTGCAGTTCTGGGACTTGATTCAGAATGAAGGAGAATGATCCTGCGTCTAAGGACCATTCCGACTCTATCGGTGTGAACCTGGATAGAGCGTCCGCTGTCACGTTGCGGACTCCTTGAAGGTGAACTGCCGACAGGTACCACTTCTTCTTTTCCGCCAATCGGAAAATGGCTAACATCACCTGGTTGAGAGGTGGTGACCTCGACCCTTGTCGATTCAAGCATCTCACAACCTCCTCGCTGTCCATCACCAATCTTATGTGGATCAAGTGACGTGGGGAGACTTTCTTTAAGGTAAGGAGCACTGCCATAGCTTCTAGAAAGTTTATGTGAAAGGTCCTGAATAGATTGGACCAAGTCCCCTGGACTTTTTTCCGATGAGAGTGACCTCCCCATCCCTTCTTTGAGGCGTCTGAGTGAATCGTCGTCAACGGGGGAGGTGGCTGAAGAAGAACCGACTTCTTTAGATGTCTGGCTTGGGACCAAGGCCTGAGAAGAGTACGTAGCCGAGGCGGCACTGGTCTTCTCAGATCTCTTCGCGCTTTTGATGCATACCTTCTCCAAACTCCGGTTGCATCCTTTAGCTGTGCTCTTAGCACTGGGTCTGTCACCGAAGCAAACTGGAGAGAGCCTAGTACCCTCTCCTGTTCGCGTCTTGATATCCTTTCGGAATCTAGAAGTCTCTTGACAGAGCCCGCTATCTCCTTCCTTTTCTTCGTCGGGATGGAGAAAAAGTGTGACAAAAGGTCCCAGTGGATTCCCAGCCACTGGAACTTTTGGGATGGAGAAAGTCGAGACTTTTTTCTGTTGATCTTGAAGCCTAGGTACTCTAGGAACTGGATCACCTGACTGGAAGCTTGCAAGCATTCGGTCTCGGATGCTGCCCACACCAGCCAGTCGTCCAGGTAGGCTACTACCTGAATTCCCTTTAGGCGTAATTGTTTGAGAGCTGCGCTCGCAAGCTTCGTGAAAATCCTTGGGGCTATGTTTAGCCCGAATGGCATGGCTCTGAAGGCGTATAGTCTCCGTTGTAGCCTGAACCCTAGGTAGGGGGAGAGTCGACGGCTGATTGGGATGTGCCAATAGGCGTCTGACAAGTCTATAGAGACTGAGTATGCCCTCTTGGGCAGTAGGGTCCTTATGTGTTGCAGTGTTAGCATTTTGAATTTGCAATTCACTATGAACTTGTTGAGTGGCGACAAGTCCAGAATGACTCTGAGCTTTTCCGAGTCTTTCTTGGGAACACAAAACAGCCTCCCTTGGAATTTGATGGACATCACCTTTCGGATCACCTTTTTCTCCAACAGTTCTTGAACGTACTCCTCCAGAACGGGGGTGGAGTGTTGGAAAAACCGAAGGCAAGGGGGTGGAGTGCTGTACCAGCTCCAGCCCAGTCCATTCTTGAGTAGGCTTTGGGCCCAGGGATCGAAGGTCCAACGATCCCAAAATTTCATTAGTCTCCCTCCTACCGGTATCATTTCACTTGGACTGCCGTCCTGAGGTCTTGCCTCCCTGACCACGACCACCTCTGAATCCCTTTCCCCTTGAGGGGCGCCTAGACGAGCCTCTGGCTGCTCCTCTAGGCTTTGCTCGAAAGGAAGAAGACTGTCCTTCGAACGTTGGGGTGAATGCCGTGGACTGACCTGGTACAGCCTGGGGTACCCACTGAAAAGTGGTCGGGGTTTGCGCCACCATCTGGGGCACTGGAGGCAATGGCAGTTGCAGTTGCTGTTGCTGTCTATAGGGCTTGGCTAGCCGAGACGGTAGCCTAGTCCTCATATTCTTCCTCTTTAGTTGAGGACCCTCATCCGGGGAAGACTTTCTTTTGATAGCCAGGCCCCACTTCTGGAGAAGGTTTCTATTCTCCACGGCGGCCTTATCAACAATTTCTTTGATCACATCGGTAGGGAAAAGGTCTTTTCCCCAAATGTTGGAGGAGATTAACTTCCTTGGCTCGTGCCTCACCGTAGCCCCGGTGAACACGAACTCCCTACAAGGTCTCCTTGCCTTGACGAAGCTATAAAGGTCCTTCGTCACTGTGGCTAGGTGATTCTTAGCCACCACCATGAACATTTCATGGACCTTGGGGTCACTTGCCATCGTCTCAAGAGTAGTCTGATGAGACATTGAGGCAGCCAGTCTTTCTTTTGTCTCGAACTCTCTTCGTAAAAGAGAGTCGGACAGCTTGGGGAGGTCCTCGCCGAATTGCCGTCCGGCAATATCAGCCTCCAACTTTCCCACTGAAAACGTCAGATGGACATCCTTCCAGTGTTTGTGGTCCATAGGCAGGGCCAGCGACAGGGGTTTACACTCCTCCAGGGAGGGGCAAGGCTTGCCGGCCTCGACTGCCTTTAGGACAGCCGCAAACCCTTTCTGTAAAAAGGGGAAGGCTCTAGCAGGAGAGGACACAAAGGAAGGGAGCTTCTTGCGCAATGCAGCTACCTTCGAGTTAGAGAAGCCCCTCTCCTTCATCAAGGATGAAAGTAGGGCTTGAGCCTTAGTATGGTCCATGATTATGACCTCCTTCGGCTCTGTCTCCTCCCTTGAAGCTGGTTCTTTTCTCAGCCGGACATAGCAGTCCGGATATGATGCCTTGCTGGGCCAGAATTCCACCTCCTCTAGGGGAACTGACCCCAGCTTATCCGAGATGACGATCTTTCCAGTTGTCATCGGCATGTGCTCAGCATACCTCCATGGGTTAGCGTCTGAGCATAAGGGAAGGTCTTTCACATTGAGCCTTTTCCGGGGCCCATGTGATTCTGCCAGGGACTGCATCCGCAGTTCCATAGCAGCCCCCTTCTCCTGATTCTCCTTCTGCATTTGTTGGATCATTCCAACAATCGAAGAGAGGGCCTGTCCCAGTTCTACTGGGAGACCGGCCGATGTTGAGGGAATAGGCTCCGGAATCTGAACCGGAGTAGCCGACACCTCGTCGACCTCATCCTCTACGACGTCCGGGGCTTGAACTTCATCCTGACCTTCTGCCAGGAGGTCTTGTTCCAAACGCTCGTCCACGTCAGACATCCTGTCATCTAACTGGATGTCTTGCATTGCGACCGCGACTTCAACGTCCACCTGGACCTGTTCTTGGGGGATCTCCTCTTTAAGCTGGGGAATCACTGCATCAGCTGATGCCTTGGGAAAAAGATACGCCCTCATCTTCTCACTTGGAAGATAAGGGCCAGAGGTGTTCTTTTGGAAGCCCCTTACCCAGGTACGAAGCTTCTCCCTTGCTATATCCCTTGATTCCGCCGTCCTAGGGGAATCAAAAGCCTCAGTAATCAGGTTAGTGCATACAGTACATACCTGAGGGTCCCAATACTGGAGATCATCCTTGGAGACAGCGCATGCTGCATGTCTCCTACAAAACTCATGTCCGCAGAGGTACTTCCTGCGGACGTTGCAGAAAACATTTCCGCACTTCGGAGGGTCCTCCTGTAAAGAGAAGAAATTTCCATGAGTATCAAGTGAACTATGTATCACTGGATATGCATAGTATAGCATAACAATTCATAAAGGAAAGACACACACTTGTGTTTCCCTCACAACCCATTGTTGCAGCCTTCCAGATAATAAAATCAAATGGTTAATCTCTTCTAGAGTAACCAATGCAAGGTTTCCAGAGGAAACAGGTGGAGCTCACACCTAAGCAATGATTTTAAAATCCTGGATAATAGTCAGGAAAGAACTCACTTTCCTATCTGTAGGGCAACAGCAAAGGGATGTGCAAGAAAACACAATAGTGTTGGAAAACATAGTGCTGTACCAAAACCCTTACCATATTTTTCTTCTTACTGTATATGTTATACTGAAGAATACTAGTACAGTATAGGGGGATACGTGCCGGCCGGCACTTGCCGGCCAGCACACACCATAACTAGCTTTAAAGTATACTACTTAACAGCTATAAGGCGGCAGCACTCTGGTTCAAATGCATGTGCCGGCCGGCAGCAACTGCTGGCCGGCAACAGCCAATGTCGGCCGGCAATGGCTGCCGGCCGGCAACTACACAAGGTAGTACCCAGCTGCCGGCCACACTCTTGGTGACCGGCAGACAAGGGTTGACATAAGCCGGCCGGCAAAGGTACAAGACCGATGCCAGCCGGCAGCAAAAGAACCAGAGGACTACACCTGCCCGGCGGGTCGGGTACAGCACTAGAAGAAAAATAGAATGGATGCCGGGATAAGAGTGTACACAACCTCCAAGCCTGGCAATCCGAAAGAGTGCATATAAGGAAGGGGAGAATCTAATTCAGGCTTCCTGACCAATGCCGTCTGGCTCTACAGGCAGGCATGGATGAGGGACCAAGAGAGGTCCGGGCAGCACTCAAAAGTATAAGACCCTTGCCGGCCGGCAGCTCTGCCGGCCGGCAAGGGGCTGAGTCAATTCCACATCCTAACCTATACTAGGTCCAGATGTAGAACGACGTACAGTACAGTAATGGCTCGGCCATTACGGAGAAAGAGGGGAAAGGGACAAGAAGGTCCTACCAACCTTGCTTTAGTGACAGATCACCCGCAGCCAAGAAACTTATCTTAGCCTAAGGGAAATCTAAGGGGGAAGGTCAGCAATACTTGCCAGCTCCCAGAGCACCAAAGCAAGGAAGGTGTTGCTACTCCCAGGGAAAGAAACTTATCCTCCCCCGAGAATCAGCAACAAGGACTAGTCTGGTAGATCACAAAAGAAGGAATCATATCCACAGAAACCTTCGGTAGTGACCTAAGGAGGCTAAGCCCCCTTTTTGTCTGTGTCAGGTCAGCGAGGGAGACTCTGCCCCAAGCCAGACAAACACAGATTCAGACTAAAAAACTGTTGTTCTGTCCCTCTTTGAACCATACTACAGGAACAGGAAGGTACAGTAACACCCCAGTATAGTTTTATCGAAAATAAATTCGGAAAAAACCACTTAGGGATAAGCCCAAGGCTTAAACAGAGGGAAAGGGATTGCATACCTTCTCCGAAGAAAAGAAAGCAACCGGGGAGTATGATAAAGTATACTAAGGCTCCATAAGCAACTTAGCCTAGGCACCAAGAGAATCGATTACCTAAATCACCGAAACTCACTCGTATACTATCTTGGAAATATTCCACACATTCTTAAATGTATAAAACATAGCCTAAAGCTTCAATAAAATTTTTATTACACTCGGAAAAACCAAAATCATGCATGAAGTACTAGGACCAAACGACTAGGCTACATGGCCTAGCGTAGGCCAGAATGGCGAATACTTCGCAAAAATAGTACTAATCACGGAAGGAAATCCTATGTAATGCTAAATAGCTAAAATTTATTAAAGCAAAACAACCAGGAATGTCGCTCTGACTAACTAAACTTATACCTAGAGAGCGACAGCGTCCAGGACGCCTCTGGTAGGCTACGGCTCTTGTATCAAAGATTAACTCTATTAATCACTAAAAATTTACCAAGAGCCTACATTTATACATAAAAGACATTATACTCAACTTATCAGAGGCCGACGAAGACGGAGAAGCCATGAAAAGTAGAATAAATCCAAGATTTGCGAGAAACACAGGAAAAAACACCAAGTTGTTAAGCTACGCAAAAAGGAATACATATATACATATATGTACATATATATATATATATATATATATATATATATATATATATATATATATATATATATATATATATATATATATATATATATATATATATATATATATGTCTTTATTTTATTTATAAAAGTAGAATCTTAACAGTAAAATAAACTCACGAAAGTGTCATAAATACAAGAATGTACCTTATATAATATTCAAACGCCTTTAAAAATTAGAAACACTATCTCTTAGGTGTCACATGTTAGATTATAATAAAAATCATATGTCTATAAATTGATATTAGGTGCTATATCATTTATAACTTGAATTACATATCAAACTCTCTTGGAAAATGTATTTAAATATCTCATAAATGTCAATACAAACTTGACTGTTAAACTATACCCAAAAGATAAAGATTCCTCAGGTATGAAACACTACTTGATATGTAGGGAAAATTTTAAAAATATAGAAGGTGTTCCTCTACGAAGAGTTAATTACCTGGTCAGGTAAACGTACCAAGAATAATAACGTTAGATTGACTTTCAGACGCTTGATTACAGGTGGAGGTCGTGGGTATAATCAGGGGTTGTTTGAGTGAATTTGGTGCATTTTTTGAGTGGTTAAGCAAAATAAATACACTTCACTGTTTAACCATAATCTTACAGGGCCATTTAAAGAAAGTTCTATTATATAATATGCTTAAACTTACACACTAAATTATTAATTAATCACCCAATAATATCGCCAACGTTTGAACAACACTATACACGATTTACGTTGGATAAAAGTCACTAATCATGTTTGAGAGGAAAACACTAAACACACTTGAGAGGAGAGAGGGCTGGAGGACTTCGGCTCTTTCAAAGGGATAGGCTGGATCTTTTCTTTATTCCTATGCATTGCTAGGTCCTATTTATATAAACTTAATCAAAGAACCATCCAGTTTGGCCAACTGGAAGCGTGGGAGCATGGTCTAGCAGCGTCTGTGTTGCCAACATAGTAATTTGAGGAAGAGGGTACTAACCTTGCTTGCGAGGCAACTCTCTCTCATCTATCCCCGCTCACTTTCTTCTCGTAACATTACAGAAAAGAAAAACCTTAATCTAGAATTTTCGTGTAGGACTTTGTAACCACACTACATGAAAACGAAAAAAGAATGATTTAAAATAACGTAAATTTACATATAAGAAACTGAATAGAAATACAATGAAATGAATGACGAAAGCCTTAATTAGATTACATATATTACTTAACCTACGAGAGTGGAACTCACCTTACGAGCTGGCTATACATCTCTTGAATACATTAATAAAATACATGAATAAAATATTCTATTTTCATGAACACCAGCTTCGTAAGTATATATATATATATATGTATATATATATATATATATATATATATATATATATATATATATATATATATATATATATATATATATGTATGTGTGTAAGTGTATATATATATATATATATATATATATATATATATATATATATACATATATATATATATATATATATATATATATATATATATATATATATATATATATATATATATATGTATGTGTATGTGTATATATATATCTATGTATATATATACACATATATATATATATATATATATATATATATATATATATATATATATATATATATATATATATACAGTATCTTTAGCTATGGTAAGCAGCTCTTTTAGGAGAAGGACACTCCAAAATCAAACCATTGTTCTCTATTCTTGGGTAGTGCCTTAGCCTCTGTACCATGGTCTTACACTGCCTTGGGTTAGAGTTCTCTTGCTAGAGGGTACACTTGGCCACACTTTTCTATCTAGTGTCTCTTCCTCTTGTTTTGTTAAAGTTTTTATAGTTCATATA
>NW_027170409.1:7500-10000 GCF_036898095.1 Palaemon carinicauda
ATATCTAGACTTACAATATAGTTTTCTTCACCTATTGGGGTATCTTTAATGTCATTAAAAAATTCATAGGTGTTTTCCAGGGAGTATTCATTTTTAGCATATTTGTTTATTCCGGGAATTATGAATTTTGCTAATTCATAATTGTGAGTTTTAAAAGATGACAATACTGGCCTTAGTGGTATATTTGCCTTATGTATTTTTGGAAGGCCATACATAATTCCTGGATTAGATCCGCTGCTATATAATGTTTTGTACTCTATTTCATTAATGTTTTTCTGGTTTAATAATTTCTTTAAAAATCTATTTAATCGGTCTTCTAACAAAAGGGTATTTTTAAAAGGGTCTTGATATGTTAATTTTTCAAATGTGAAAGGGTCATTGAGAATGGAGTCCATTTTCGTAAGGTAGTCTTGTTTGTTCATAATGACCACGCCTCTTCCTTTGTCCGGTTTACATATTATTATGTTTTTATCCTTTTTCAAGTTTTTCAGAATTTTGAGATCCGACTCTGTTATTATATCAAAGCTTACCTTCTCAGATTGTTTGAAAAATTTAAGGGTGTTAGACATTAATGTTTTTAAGTCTGTTATAAGGTCACCAGGATGAAATTTGTCAATAATTGGATAATTCATAAGTTTACAATACATGGATTCTAAAGAGAAAGAAAATTTGAATTTTGAAGCCCTTGGGGATAGACAATGTTCCAGTCCAAAGGATAACAACCATTTCTCCTTATTGGAAAAGGATCTGTTTGACAAGTTTGTAATTACACAATGAGAGTCTAAACAAGGTGGTTTGTAAAATGCCCCTAAATTATACAATTTTCGTGCATGATTAACAGATATTTGGTACTTAAATTTATCTACATTTTTATGAATATAATGTAATATATGATTGAAATCAATAAAAGATAACACATTTTTTACAGTTTCATAACATCTCATTAAATTTAATTTGTGTCTTTCAACTATTTTCCTCTTCTGGTCGAGCTCCTTTAATATCAAAGTTTTTTGCCATTTTCTGTAGAAGTCCTTCCGTTGTAATTCTCTTCTATGTAGTTTAAATCTCGCAAATTTTACAAACCACCTTGTTTAGACTCTCATTGTGTAATTACAAACTTGTCAAACAGATCCTTTTCCAATAAGGAGAAATGGTTGTTATCCTTTGGACTGGAACATTGTCTATCCCCAAGGGCTTCAAAATTCAAATTTTCTTTCTCTTTAGAATCCATGTATTGTAAACTTATGAATTATCCAATTATTGACAAATTTCATCCTGGTGACCTTATAACAGACTTAAAAACATTAATGTCTAACACCCTTAAATTTTTCAAACAATCTGAGAAGGTAAGCTTTGATATAATAACAGAGTCGGATCTCAAAATTCTGAAAAACTTGAAAAAGGATAAAAACATAATAATATGTAAACCGGACAAAGGAAGAGGCGTGGTCATTATGAACAAACAAGACTACCTTACGAAAATGGACTCCATTCTCAATGACCCTTTCACATTTGAAAAATTAACATATCAAGACCCTTTTAAAAATACCCTTTTGTTAGAAGACCGATTAAATAGATTTTTAAAGAAATTATTAAACCAGAAAAACATTAATGAAATAGAGTACAAAACATTATATAGCAGCGGATCTAATCCAGGAATTATGTATGGCCTTCCAAAAATACATAAGGCAAATATACCACTAAGGCCAGTATTGTCATCTTTTAAAACTCACAATTATGAATTAGCAAAATTCATAATTCCCGGAATAAACAAATATGCTAAAAATGAATACTCCCTGGAAAACACCTATGAATTTTTTAATGACATTAAAGATACCCCAATAGGTGAAGAAAACTATATTGTAAGTCTAGATATAACGTCCCTATATACGAATGTACCGGTTCAGGAAACTATTGATATAATTACAAATCTCATATATGATAATAACGACAACTTCAGAGGTTTGAATGAAAATGATTTCAGAAAGCTTTTAGATTTAACCGTTAATAACACTTACTTTGTATTTAATGGAAATTACTACAAACAAAAAGAGGGTTTAGCAATGGGTTCACCTTTATCTGCCACTCTAGCAAATATTTTTCTTTGTTATCATGAAGAAAAATGGTTAAATAATTGTCCATCAAATTTTAAGCCACTTTACTACAGAAGATACGTAGATGATACATTTATTATATTAAAAAAGAAGGAAGATGCGGAAAACTTTTTAAATTACATGAATTCACAACATCCAAAAATCAAATTTACGATAGAAAAAGAACAGGATAATCAAATCCCCTTTTTAGATATTTTAATAAAAAAATCAAATAACGGTATAGACACCAACATTTACAGAAAACCTTCTCACACAGGACTCGGAGTTAATTTTTTGAGTAGATGCTATGCCAATTTCAAGTTAAACACATTTAGCACAATGTTTTACCGAGCGTTTAGATTAACGTCATCTTTTGAAAATTTTCATAAGGAAATATGTTTCCTGGA
>NW_027170412.1:5000-10000 GCF_036898095.1 Palaemon carinicauda
CAATCATCATTTTAGCTCAAAGTAACTACTACTCTTTAGATTTTTTTTTTTTTTTTTTTTTTTTTTTTTTTTTTTTTTTTTTTTGACGATCTATAATGGAAGGTTACTTCCTTAGCCGTAAGACTCTAGTATTTGGGTAATGAAAATGAAGTAGTAAGATTTGTAATAAATTTCAAGAGTACACTTTTTTTAACTTGTTATGATAAATCCTCAAGCACAAACATGCCACGTCTCTTTAATGATCGGCTACTAATTTACAGATATGCGTGGCACTTACACCCATGGAAAACATTTGAGAAAAACCTTCACTATGACTTTATATATATTTTGCTTATGCTTTTTTATGCAACATTTGACATCATATACTCTCTAATATCACACACAATGTAATACCCATCCTTTTTCTAATATTGCTTGGGTATGTAATGAATAACGTTTTGCAGAATATTGCAACCTAAGAATCAAACTAACCATCAGTGGATATATACATTGGTCCCGTTTGTGGTTCCTTCACCTTTCAAGATCCTGACCCATGTCCGTGACAAAATTACGACTACAAGAAACTTTCTCCCCACTATTTTCATCCCCTACCACTTTTCACCCCCACCCACCTAGTAAGCAAACAAAGCTTTAATCACATGAGCTAAGCGATTATTTTTCTCAAAATAAACTGTATATTTTAAGTGAAACTATATACTAAAAATTGCATTCCATCTAAATTTAAGTTGCTTTCTTATCGTTGTCTTAGAAAGTTTATTTATTTATCTATTTATTTTTTTGCAACCATGTCCCCTCTCATACATTTCTTCCTCGAAAGGAAAACGAAGTGACAAAGAAAATTACATAAACGAGAAGCATAGAGACAATGTGATAAAACAAGAACCCATCAACGTTGTTGAAAATTCTACAATGGTTGTCGTCTCCGTTTTCACAATGACTATAATTCAAGTAAGCCGGTTATACTTGCTACCGTTAGTAGTCCTTCACTTGCTTTACCTAATGGGGAATTGAGAGTCAAAGAGGTATAAATGCCATGAGAGGCAAAGTGAAAAACTCCGGATGCTATTCAGTCTTTTATTACTCCGATTCACACTAATTTATGGAAATTGTGTGGGACCTGCCCAAGAATGAAACTATGACACAAGCAAAAGTTACATATGTTAGGCGCAGATACTCGGCAAAGAAAAAAAAAAAATACGCTGCCATCGAAGAAAAGAAGAAGTGTGACCTTATAAAATGGAAGAATTGTAAATTTTTATTTGTGTACTTTGATAACATTTTAAAATCATTATCTTTAATTGCAGAGATAGGTAACAACTCACAATGAAATAAACAGGGCAAAAAAAAAAAAAAAAAAAAAAACACACAACATTGAAATGTATTGGTTGGGCGAAGGATGTAATTTTGGTGTAGTGAAAATTTAAAGAGAGAAAATTTGGTGGGGTGGAAATTTAGTTAAGCGGAAATTTTGTAGGGAGAATTTTCGAGGTGGATTTTTCGGAGGGTGGTGAGTTAGATTTTACGGGTCACCGCTCCCGTGATACTGGGAGATGGCCGGTGCACTTTTCATCGTGTGTAAATTATTCACAGTAAAAACATCTGTGTAAACTGAAATGTGAGATTAGTTCAATGCAACAAGCGCATTTACAGACTGCATTCCGCTATAAATCTCTCGGCATGCGTTGCATATTTTCATTGTATGCGTTACATATATTCATTGAATTCCATTTCTGAAATAATATAAGGATATCTCTTAATACTATAACATTAGTTCTATGCAACTCACCACTACTGATATACTTCCTAAGTGTACATTACATGAAACAAAGCGGTGACACAGAATTTTTCGCCACGTACAATATTTGTTACTCACTGCTCACAATTCAGTGCATTTTGTGACCAACTTCACTACAGAAATAAAATGACTGAGTCTCCTACCATATAATAACAATGAAAGCTGATCTTAATCATAATTATGATGCTGAGTTATGCATGCTATTATGCTTTAGTCTACCGTATAGTAGAATGAAGACTGAATTTTATGATATAAGTCCTGGCATCACTGGCCAGATAATGTCTCCCTTAACATTATCTGGCCAGTGATGCCAGGACTTATATAATAAAATTCAGTCTTCATTCTACTATACGGTAGACTAAAGCATAATAGCATGCATAACTCAGCATCATAATTATGATTAAGATCAGCTTTCATTGTTATTATATGGTAGGAGACTCAGTCATTTTATTTCTGTAGTGAAGTTGGTCACAAAATGCACTGAATTGTGAGCAGTGAGTAACAAATATTGTACGTGGCGAAAAATTCTGTGTCACCGCTTTGTTTCATGTAATGTACACTTAGGAAGTATATCAGTAGTGGTGAGTTGCATAGAACTAATGTTATAGTATTAAGAGATATCCTTATATTATTTCAGAAATGGAATTCAATGAATATATGTAACGCATACAATGAAAATATGCAACGCATGCCGAGAGATTTATAGCGGAATGCAGTCTGTAAATGCGCTTGTTGCATTGAACTAATCTCACATTTCAGTTTACACAGATGTTTTTACTGTGAATAATTTACACACGATGAAAAGTGCACCGGCCATCTCCCAGTATCACGGGAGCGGTGACCCGTAAAATCTAACTCACCACCCTCCGAAAAATCCACCTCGAAAATTCTCCCTACAAAATTTCCGCTTAACTAAATTTCCACCCCACCAAATTTTCTCTCTTTAAATTTTCACTACACCAAAATTACATCCTTCGCCCAACCAATACATTTCAATGTTGTGTGTTTTTTTTTTTTTTTTTTTTTTTTTTTTTTTTTTTTTTTTTTTTTTTTTTTTTTTTTTCCTGTTTATTTCATTGTGAGTTGTTACCTATCTCTGCAATTAAAGATAATGATTTTAAAATGTTATCAAAGTACACAAATAAAAATTTACAATTCTTCCATTTTATAAGGTCACACTTCTTCTTTTCTTCGATGGCAGCGTATTTTTTTTTTCTTTGCCGAGTATCTGCGCCTAACATATGTAACTTTTGCTTGTGTCATAGTTTCATTCTTGGGCAGGTCCCACACAATTTCCATAAATTAGTGTGAATCGGAGTAATAAAAGACTGAATAGCATCCGGAGTTTTTCACTTTGCCTCTCATGGCATTTATACCTCTTTGACTCTCAATTCCCCATTAGGTAAAGCAAGTGAAGGACTACTAACGGTAGCAAGTATAACCGGCTTACTTGAATTATAGTCATTGTGAAAACGGAGACGACAACCATTGTAGAATTTTCAACAACGTTGATGGGTTCTTGTTTTATCACATTGTCTCTATGCTTCTCGTTTATGTAATTTTCTTTGTCACTTCGTTTTCCTTTCGAGGAAGAAATGTATGAGAGGGACATGGTTGCAAAAAAATAAATAGATAAATAAATAAACTTTCTAAGACAACGATAAGAAAGCAACTTAAATTTAGATGGAATGCAATTTTTAGTATATAGTTTCACTTAAAATATACAGTTTATTTTGAGAAAAATAATCGCTTAGCTCATGTGATTAAAGCTTTGTTTGCTTACTAGGTGGGTGGGGGTGAAAAGTGGTAGGGGATGAAAATAGTGGGGAGAAAGTTTCTTGTAGTCGTAATTTTGTCACGGACATGGGTCAGGATCTTGAAAGGTGAAGGAACCACAAACGGGACCAATGTATATATCCACTGATGGTTAGTTTGATTCTTAGGTTGCAATATTCTGCAAAACGTTATTCATTACATACCCAAGCAATATTAGAAAAGGATGGGTATTACATTGTGTGTGATATTAGAGAGTATATGATGTCAAATGTTGCATAAAAAAGCATAAGCAAAATATATATAAAGTCATAGTGAAGGTTTTCTCAAATGTTTTCCATGGGTGTAAGTGCCACGTATATCTGTAAATTAGTAGCCGATCATTAAAGAGACGTGGCATGTTTGTGCTTGAGGATTTATCATAACAAGTTAAAAAAAGTGTACTCTTGAAATTTATTACAAATCTTACTACTTCATTTTCATTACCCAAATACTAGAGTCTTACGGCTAAGGAAGTAACCTTCCATTATAGATCGTCAAAAAAAAAAAAAAAAAAAAAAAAAAAAAAAAAAAAAAAATCTAAAGAGTAGTAGTTACTTTGAGCTAAAATGATGATTGGACGCAGCCGTTTCTGTCATGAAGAATGGTATTAAAGCAAGAATAATGTTACATTATCGAGTCGACAATCACTTTGTTATCTACAAATCAAACATAAGTGACTCGTTCGGTCACTATCTCTTGTACTAAATATAGGGAAAGATCAAGGAGGTAGCAAATACAAAAGGACAGAGGGGAAAAAAAATGCCATATCACGACTGAACTAAACATTCATTAACTGTATTCCCTCCTAATTCCCAGTTTTTAACCAGTACTAATCCCGAAACATTACTAAAGTAATGTGTAATGATGGATAGAGAGGGGGTGACCGCTAAATTTCTATCTAATCTAACTTAGCGGGCTGTTTGATGATCCATTTTTCACACATTGCTTA
This sequence comes from Palaemon carinicauda, assembly GCF_036898095.1. NCBI lineage: Eukaryota > Metazoa > Arthropoda > Malacostraca > Decapoda > Palaemonidae > Palaemon > Palaemon carinicauda. The sequence continues at coordinate 9,560 of NW_027170412.1, forward strand.
CTTGAATCTTCAAAAAGTAATATCGGGTATAAATAATTCCCCTTTGCTTGAACGATTTTCATTAATATCAAACGAAGTCGGATCCACTCTGATTTTGGAGAAACTTCCTCTTCGCGTAAACTCCGATTTTGGAATAACATACACGATTGCAATACTGGATTCTGTAACAAGTAAGGAATAAATAAATGTGTGTGTGTGTGTGTGTGTGTGCGTGCGTGCGTGCGCGCGCGCTTGGGTTTGTGTGTGAAGGATATTAGTTGGTAAAGAGTTGACATATGTGGAACTAATTTTCATATATCCCTTAACATACGTCTTTAGTGATAGGGATAACATAAAACATCCACATATCTTTCATTTCATATTCGAAAGTTCGTAAAATAGTACGGTAACGGAACATTATAAATAATATGATTAGCTGTATTGCCGAGGAATAAAGATTAA
>NW_027170412.1:17500-25000 GCF_036898095.1 Palaemon carinicauda
AGTCTGACACCTGGTCCGCCCGTCAATGACGACATCTCTCTGCCGGGGCTGAATACAAGTGCACCCTTCAACACGTCCCTGGGAAAATGAATCCCGTTGCTGATGCCCTGTCAAGAAACACGTTGGCTGCCGTTCAACTGGGATTGAATTACAAAGCCTTGGCTGAAGCCCAAAGACAGGATCCAGAGTATCAAGCATGTTGGACATCCTGGACATCCCTCCATTGGGAAGACGTCCACCCTCTATGATTACAACACCAACCTCCTCTGTGACGTCAGTACTGGTAGACAGCGACAGTGGATTCCTGCTTCCATGCCCCGACAGGTGTTTGATTTCATTTACGGCCTTTCACATCCCTCGCACAGTTCTACTGCAAAGCTGCTGAAGACAAAGTTCATTTAGCACGGCATTACTAATGATGTTTAGGATTGGGTCCGTGCCTGTACTTCTTGCCAAACTTCCAAAGTACATCGACACACAGATTCAGGAATAGGCCCCTTTCCTCAACCTCAGCATCGTTTCTCCCATATTCACGTTGATGTTGTACGCCCCCTACCCATATCACAAGGACATCTTACCTGTTTACTGTCATCAACCGCTCCACTCGTTGGCCTAAAGCCATTTCGATGGAAACTGCAAAGTCCGCCTCATGTACATCTGCCTTACTCTCAGGATGGATAGCAAGATTTGGTATCTCTGCGCATATTCCTTCCGACAGGGGTACCAGTTTCACATCTCAATTGTGGACATCATTAGCGAATCTCCTGTGCATCAACCTACATAAGAAAACTGCCTACAACCCCACTACCAACGGAATGGTTGAAAGTTTCATCGCCACCCTTAAATCAGCTTTGATGTCCTGCTGCAAGGACTCCAACTGGTTAACTCAGCTTCTCTGGGTCCTCCCGGGACTAAGGACCACTCCTAAAGACGCCCTGGACATCTCTGCAACTGAAATGGTGTATGGTGACTTGTTGGTCGTTCCTACCGGATTTTCCCTTCTGCAACCTCCTCCAACGATCTCCAGCGCTTACATCACGTCGTGGGAAAATTTACTCCATGCCGCCAAACTTACAAGCTCCCAGCGAAGCGTCACATACCGACAGACTTGCACTCTGGAACGCCACGTCTTCTTACGTAACGACACTAGCAAGCCACCGCTAACTCCGCCTTACACGGGCCCTTTCCTTGTGATCCGACGCAATCCAAAAGCATTCTTATTAAACACTCGTGGCAAAGAAGACTGGTTCTCCATTGATGGTCTAAAACATGCTCATCTCCTGCCAGATGACCCGCCTACAGTTTGTCTCTCAGATCAGGGCACCCCCATTCAACATGTACGGTATGCCATTTTTAGGGGGAGGAGTCATATACCACCCGTGTGTCACACGATCGTTCATAGTAACGGCATTTCTCATATTTGTATATAATATCCTTTGTATCTTTGCTCTCCCCTCGCACTGACAGCAACTCGCATCAACCTGTCTGCCTATTTCTCATTGTTAACTGTTAACAGAACCAGTTGCGGTTGGACAACAAATAGCATGTTGTATTTAGTGACCTTCTTGCCGGGAACTAGACTTACACTCTGGAACGCAACGTCTTCTTACGTAACGACACTAGCAAGCCACCGCTAACCTCCGCCTTACACGGGCCCCTTTCCTTGTGATCCGACGCAATCCAAAAGCATTCTTATTAAACACTCGTGGCAAAGAAGACTGGTTCTCCATTGATGGTCTAAAACATGCTCATCTCCTGCCAGATGACCCGCCTACAGTTTGTCTCTCAAGATCAGGGCACCCCATTCAACATGTACGGTATGCCATTTTTAGGGGAGGAGTCATATACCACCCGTGTGTCACACGATCGTTCATAGTAACGACATTTCTCATATTTGTATATAATATCCTTTGTATCTTTGCTCTCCCCTCGCACTGACAGCAACTCGCATCAACCTGGCTGCCTATTTCTCATTGTTAACTGTTAACAGAACCATTTGCCGGTTGGACAACAAATAGCATGTTGTATTTAGTGACCTTCTTGCCGGAACTAGTGTGTATATATACTCGATGTGTCTATAATAAAGTACTCAGTTGTGTTCATCTGGCCTTTGGCTCACATCCTTCTCTTGGCTCGTCACATGCTTATATGAATACCACAAACATGTTCATTCCTAATCCTCAAATTTAATTACTTCATAGAAAGGAATTACTAAATATACCATCTATTCCAAGACTAAACCTGTAGGATGCGGCTTAGTTTGGAATATTTTGAGTAGTTTAATAATTCTAAAACATGTTCCTAGTTTGCGAAGCTAAAAAGCCAATCGTAATAATCACAGGCATCTATTGCTTTCCCAGAGCTCCCAGTTTGCTGAGTAACTAAATAGCCATTCATAATAACCACAAAAGCCCAAAAAAATTTTCAGGTCGCATCTACAATAAGTATGAATCTACTTGGAAGATCTACATACAAAAACATTATTCAATAATCGAAAATATTAGGTTGGCATTGACAAACAGAAGTGCTAAAGATCAACATGGATACTATCTACTTCCCAAGTACAAAATTCTACAATGCACAGATGATGAGACACTGATAAAGAAGCGATCGGCTCCAGACTAATCACACCGTGTAATGCGTCTACATTGATAACGTCATAAACCATAGCTTATATCACCACTGACCATGGTTGCTGAGCTGTCTAGGCAATATTTCAATGTGATATATGAAGCTATTTACCTGTTCAACTCTTATTGTATTGAGAGCCAAATGAACCAAAAGCGATCAAGAACTCAAGGAACTGTCATTCACGCTATTTTAACTCATAAATTTGCTTCACACATGAAAGTTGATCTTATAGACATGCAGTCTATGAGCCGGAATTTTTACCCAACAAATAAATGTTTAACCACATTCACGATTTTCCTTGCAGTAACATCATAGCTAGAAGCTGAGGTAGCATATCAACTTCTAGACATTTTTTTCTTCACATCCTGAAAAGCAATTATGGTAGTGAAATCATAGCTGAAATTATTGCTGAGCTAAAAGCCATATGGCAATGGTTGGTTCTTATCCAATGAAAGACAAGCCACCTAAAAAGCCAAGAACATCAAGGATATGCTTGTTGCCTGGATGGGAGACAGCATCTACCGTCCTTCGCCAGCAGAGAAACGTTCACCTGGTTCCAGGTGAAGTAGAGTTTCGCATAAGGGGCTTAACTCAATGAAGCAAAATAGCAAATTACGTTCTCGCGGCCATCCCCGGGGAAACTTTCCTGGAAATCTCTGATTGGCTATGCGAACGAGATGACACAACCATAACATACAAAGACCTCAAATCATACCTCCTGGAGCATTACTCGCCATCATTGGCCGCCTGCATATCGAAACTTTTTCAGCTTGTTCAACAACTGTTGGGAGACAAAAAAGCTTGCTCGCTTTCAGAGAAATTACCAATATTGCTCACCTGCAACCGGCCGCTAACTGCTCTCCTCCTGAAGTGAATCTACTTCGATCCATTTAGGTATGGAGCCTACCCCAACCTGTACGTGCCGTCATCCTAGATGTCAAGACCTGATGACCAAAGTCGATAGCTTTATGGACCGCAATTACACCATCAATGCCTCCACTCCTGACAAAGTAGACAACTATTGAACATCGACCGAAGCTGACATGAATGTCGTAGGACACAAACGCCCCACCCCCGTGACGTGCTGTAGCGGCGAAAAAGCAGCCCAACATCAATATATCCCCCCCCCTTCGCTTGCTCACCCGACCACCAACCTCTCCACCCATTTACTGATGACCATCGGCCACAGTTATGTTACTACTACTCCCAAATTCAGGGCTGCTGCAAATTCAGGCGTGCAATGTTTGGTACACACTGGTGCTTCTGCTGTTTTCTTCTGCCAAGACCACTCTCCAGGACATGACATAGTCTGTCTAAATCTGCTAACAACTGCCTGGTGGCTGCTAACAGATCTGCGATACCCACTCATTGTTATGAAACCTTGGAAGCACCAAATGTATCTGGAAATTTATTGTTGCTGACGTCACATTGACAATCCTTGGTGCGGAATCCTCTCAAACTTTCACCTTCTGGTCCGATGTAGCTTACCGACCATTAGCCAATGCGGTTTTTGTACTCCTCATTGCCTCTCCAACCCAATCCATCCGACCTCACTTGGCACATCAGTGCACCCACGGACGCCTACACCCACCTCCTCATATCAAAGCCGTAAGTTTTCCGTCCAGAACTTAGTCAAACGCTCACGGTTCCTGCTAAACATGGTATTCATCACCATACCAAGACAATGGGGACCCCATTGTTTGACAGATTCAGACGTCAGACACCAAACCGTTAGGGACCCCGCTAAACAAACATTCGCTGAATTTGAAAAAAATGTGTCTTTGCCAAAAGGCCTCAAGCCCAGGGTCATCACCTTTACACATTGTACTAAAAATAGATGGCTCTCTGCATCTATGGGTGGATTACAGGCACCGGAACACCCCCTCCCAAACATCACCGACGTGACCTACTAGCATAAAAGGGAAGGTTTTCTCCAAGCTCAGTCCCTCCTGAATGGATACTATTAGATACCCATGAAACCAGAGGACATCCTCAAGACTGCCATCACCAACCCCTTCGGTACATGCATGTTCAAGTACTCCTGCTGTGGCCTTCGTAATGCCGGGCCATTTTCTACATCTCATTGATGGCATTTTAAGGGACCTCCCTTACTATGTATGTTACGCAGACGAGATATATGCTCGACTGCCTACAACAGAACAGCCTTGCAGTCCGGTATAACAAGTGTATCTCTGGGGCCAACGAAGTATCGTTCTTAGGGCAATACATCACTTCTGAATGAGTCCACCCTATCCCTGAGAAGGTGGCAGCCGTTCAGAACTTCCCTACACCCTTAACAATCAAAGCACTGAAAGAATTCTTGAGCATGATCAACTCTTATTATAGTTTCCTCTCAGTCATCGCCGCCACCCCCCCTTCTAACGCCTCCCTCGAGGGAGAGCCAAAAGACCGGAAGTGAGGTCCCCTTTAAGACGCAGACATCTGCAATACAAATAACCCTACTAACCACTGTTGCTATCAATTTTCCATGCACATGCACCTTCTCATTCTCTCCACCCATGCCAACAACATCGCTATTAGTGCAGTCCTTGTGCAGGTGGTCAATGTCTTGCCCCCGTTCATTGGCCTTCTTCCGTAGAAAATTGTCCGAGGTGGAATCCGGCTCCTCTACCTTCGACCTCGAATTACTGCCGGAGCACTTGGCTGCCCGTCACTTTCGCCACTTCTTGGAAGGTACAGCCTTCGTCATTTGCGTGATCCACATGCCTCTGGTGCAAGCTTTCATTCGACAGTCAATGCCTGGTCCACCTGTCAACACTGACATCTCTACGAGGTAGCTGAATACAATTGTACCCTTCAGTATGTCCCCTGGGGAATTTAATCCCATTGCTGATGCTATGTCAAAAAATACATTGGCTGCCATTCACCTGTGATTGGATTACAACACCTTAGCAGAAGCCTAAACGAAAAGATCCAGAGTAACAAGCTTGTAGGGTATCCTGCCAATCCCTCTGTTGGGAGGATGGCTCGCTCGACAACTCCAACAACCACACAACTCTGTGATGTCAGTACTGGTAGACCGTGGATACCTTCTCCCATGTGCCGAAAGGTGTTTGATTTCATTGACGGTTTTTTACATCTCTCAGGCCCGTTCTACTGCATAGCTACTAAAGATAAAGTTCACTTGGTACAGGATTACTAAGGATGCTAAGGATTGAGTCCTGCTCCTGTAATTCATGCCAAACCTCAAAAGTACATCAACACATGGATTCTGGAATGGGCACCTTTTCTCAACTGCAGCGGCACTTTGTCCACATTCACTTCGATGTTGTAGGTCCCCTACCCACATCACAATGACATCATTATCTGTTTACTGTCATCGACCACCCCCACTCGTTGGCCTAAAGCCATTCCCATGGAAACTGCAATTTTCACCCTGTGTATATCTGCCTTACCCTCAGTATCGATAGCAAGATTTGGTATTCCTGAGTATATCACTTTCAATAGGGGTACCAGTTTCACCTCTTAATTGTGGCTATCATTAGCGAATCTCCTGTTATCACCCTACATTAAAGCAGCTTGGATGTCCAACTGCAAGAACTCCAATTAGTTTACCCAGCTTCCTTGTTCCTCCTGGGACTAAGGACCATTCCTAAACACCCGCCCCGTAGATGTCTTAGCTGCTGAAATGGTGTATGGGGTCCGGTTAGTTGTCCTTACCGAATTTTTCCCGTCTGCAGCCTTCTCCAACAATCTCCAGCGCTTATATCACGTTGTGGAAAAATTTGCTCCTTGCTAAACAACACATAACGACAGATCTAACACTCATCAAAGCATGCTTTCCTGCCCAACATATAAGCAAGCCACTATTAGCAATCCCTTATACAGACCTTTTCCTTGTGATCCTTCGTATGCTAAGTGTATTCCTCCTTAACATGCGGGTCAAATAAGACTGGGTCTCCATTGATCACCTAAAACCTGTATATCTCCTGCCAGATGACCTACCTACAGTACTCCTCTTAGACCAGGATGCCCATTTCACATATAAGTCTTTTATAGGGGGCGGGGAGCCATGTACCGCAAACGTATCACACCACCTGTATACTGTATCAGTTTTTTTCTTTCTTTTTATATTGTCGTTACCGCCCTCCTCCCTTCGCTCTAATAACCTGTCCATGCCTGTATTTTCCTGCATCATTGTGTTTGATTTTCTGTCCTTTCTTGATTGGAATGGGTTGTATAAATACTCAACCACTGTCCCAAATAAAAATAGTTGAATCCACAAGAGTCTCTCAGTTGCAACCTATCGGCTCGCCTGCACAATATTCATGTGTTTGCAAATGTTAAACGTCCAATTAACCGGTTAGAAATAATTTTTGACAAAGATTTTATATTGGATGGCAATGCTACTATGAATAGCGAATGTGTCCAAAAGATTGTCCGCAAAATATATAGTATTAAATATTTCGTATCATCTATCATCTCATTATGTTCACAGGAAACATGACCGTATAATGCCGGCAATTCAGTTGATTTAAGAAAACGCTGCAAAATCTTTATATCTACTATTTGTGGAATAAGGATTACTATTTTTCTTGGAACAAATGTAGAGGTTGGAGATACAAATTTGATTATAAAGGTTAGTAGAATGGAAAGAAAACTGATAAATTTAATGAAAAGTTAAAGAGAAAGGAAGATCTGATGGAGATCTATCATGGGGACAAGTGTTAGATGCTCGATAAAGCATCATTTATGGCTGGTGGTATTGCAAATATAGTATCACTTCCTGAAGATGTTATAACTTTTTTGTAAGTTGCCGGAAGTTTTTCAGAATTCGTATCCTGAATAGAAAGATGGCAAATGGGGAGAGGGGAAACGCTCCAAATGAGCAACATAACAATATCTGGT
>NW_027170413.1:12500-17500 GCF_036898095.1 Palaemon carinicauda
TGTTCCAGTCGAGGGACATCGCGTCCACTGCTTCCGCTAAGGGGTCCTCGTACGGGGCACGTACAGGGGCAACTTCTTGTTGTCTTTCGTCGCAAAGAGGTCTATCTGCAGTTCTGGGACTGATTCAGAATGAAGGAGAATGATCCTGCGTCTAAGGACCATTCTGACTCTATCGGTGTGAACCTGGATAGAGCGTCCGCTGTCACATTGCGGACTCCTTGAAGGTGAACTGCCGACAGGTACCACTTCTTCTTTTCCGCCAATCGGAAGACGGCCAACATCACCTGGTTGAGAGGTGGTGACCTCGATCCTTGTCGATTCAAGTATCTTACAACTACCTCGCTGTCTATTACCACTTTATGTGGAACGAATGACGCGGGGAGACTTTCTTTAAGGTAAGGAGCACTGCCCTAGCTTCTAGAAAGTTTTATGAGAAAGGTCTTGAATAGCCTGGACCAAGTCCCCTGGACTTTTTTCCGATGAGAGTGACCTCCCCATCCCTCCTTTGAGTAGTCTGAGTGAATCGTCACCGACGGGGGAGGTGGCTGAAGAAGAACCTGACTTCTTTAGATGTCTGGCTTGGGACCAAGGCCTGAGAAGAGTACTTAGCCGAAGCGGCTGGTCTTCTCAGATCTCTTCACGCGTTTGATGCATAACTTCTCCAAACTCCGATTGCATCCTTTAGCTGTGCTCTTAGCACTGGGTCTGTCACCGAAGCAAACTGGAGAGAGCGCAGTACTCTCTCCTGCTCGTGTCTTGATATCCTTTCGGAATCTTGAAGTCTCTTGACAGAACCCGCTATCTCCTTCCTTTTCTTCGCTGGGGTGGAGAAACGGTGTGACAAAAGGTCCCAGTGGATCTTAGCCACTGGAACTTTTGAGATGGAGAAAGTCGAGACTTTTTCTGTTGATCTTGAAGCCTAGGTACTCTAGGAACTGGATCACTGACTGGAAGCTTGCAAGCATTCTGTCTCGGATGCTGCCCACACCAACCAGTCGTCCAGGTAGGCTACTACCTGAATTCCCTTTAGGCGAAATTGTTTGAGAGCTACGCTCGCAAGCTTCGTAAAAATCCTTGGGGCTATGTTTAGCCCGAATGGCATGGCTCCGAAGGCGTATAGTCTTCGCTGTAGCCTGAACCCTAGGTAGGGGGAGAGTCGATGGCTAATTGGAATGTGCCAGTAGGCATCTGACAAGTCTATAGAGACGGAATATGCCCTCTTGGGCAGTAAGGTCCTTATGTGTTGCAGTGTTAGCATTTTGAATTTGCAATTCACTATGAACTTGTTAAGTGGCGACAAGTCCAGAATGACTCTGAGCTTTTCCGAGTCTTTCTTGGGAACACAAAACAGCCTCCCTTAGAAATTGATGGGCTTCACCCTTTTTCTCCAACCGTTCTTGAACGTACTCCTCCATAACGGGGGTGGAGTGTTGGAAAAACCGAAGGTACGGGGGTGGAGTGCTGTACCAGCTCCCGCCCAATCCATTCTTGAGTAGGCTGTGGGCCCAGGGATCGAAGGTCCACCGATCCCGAAATTTCAGAACTCTCCCTCCTACCGGTATCACCTCACTTGGACTGCCGTCCTGAGGTCTTGCCTTCCTGACCACGACCACCCCTGAATCCCCTTCCCCTTGAGGGGCGTCTAGACGAGCCTCTGGCTGCTCCTCTAGGCTTTGCTCGGAAGGAAGTAGACTGCCCTTCGAACGCTGGGGTGAATGCCGTGGACTGTGTCGACACGGCCTGGGGTACCCACTGAAAGGTGGTCGGGGTTTGTGCCACGATCTGGGGCACTGGGGCAATGGCAATTGCAGTTGCTGTTGCTGTCTAAGAGGCTTGGCTGGCCGAGACGGTAGCCTAGTCCTCATAGTCTTCCTCTTTGGTTGAGGACCCTCATCCGGGGAAGACTTTCTTTTGATAGCCATGTCCCACTTCTGGAGAAGGTTTCTATTCTCCAAGGTGGCTTTATCAAAAACTTCTTTGACCAAGTCGGTAGGGAAAAAGGTCTTTTCCCCAAATGTTGGAGGAGATTAGTTTCTTTAGCTCGTGCCTCACTGTAGCCGAGGTAAACACGAACTCCCTACAAGCTCTCCTTGCCTTGACGAAGCCATAAAGGTCCTTCGTCACTGTGGCCAGATGAGGCTTGGCCACTACCATGAACATTTCATGTACCTTGGGGTCACTTGCCATCGTCTCGAGAGTAGTCTGAAGAGACATTGAGGCAGTCAGTCTTTCTTTTGTATCGAACTCACTTCGCAAAAGAAAGTCAGACAGCTTAGGGAGGTCCTTGCCGAACTGACGTCCGGCAATATCAGCCTCCAACTTTCCCACTTAGAACGTAAGATGGACGTCCTTCCAATCTTTGTGGTCCATAGGCAGGGCCAGCGACAAGGGTTTACACTCCTCTAGGGAGGGGCAAGACTTGCCGGCCTCGATTGCTTTTAGTACAGCCAGAAACCCTTTCTGTAAAAGGGGGAAGGCTCTAGTAGGCGAGGACACAAAGGAAGGGAGCTTCCTATTCAATGCAGCTACCTTTGAGTTAGAGAAGCCCCTCTCTTTCATCGAAGATGAAAGTAGAGCTTGAGCCTTAGCATGGTCATCACTATGACCTCCTTCGGCTCTGCCTCCTCCTTTGAAGCTGGTTCCTTCCTCAGCCGGACATAACAGTCCGGATATGGTGCCTTGCTGGGCCAGAATTCCACCCTCCAGGGGAACTGAGCCCAGCATATCCGAGATGACGATCTTTCCAGTCGACATCGACATGTGCTCAGCATACCTCCATGGGTTAGCATCCGAGCACAAAGGAAGGTCTTTCACATTGAGCTTTTCTGGGGCCCATGTGATTCTGCAAGGCACTGCATTCGCAGTTCCCTTGCAGCCGCCTTCTCCTGATTCTCCTTCTGCATTTGTTGGATCATTCCAACAATAGAAGAGAGGGCCTGTCCCAGCTCTACTGGGAGACCGGCCGATGTAGAGGGGCTTGAACTTCATCCTGGGCTTCTGCAAGGAGGTCTTCCTCCTGACACCCGTCCACATCAGATATCCTGTCATTTAGCTGGATGTCTTGCATCGCGACCGCGACTTCAGCATCCACCTGGATCTGAACTTAGGGGATCTCCTCTTGAGGCTGGGGAATCACTGCATCAGCTGATGCCTTAGGGAAAGGATACGCCCTCATCTTCTCACTTGGAAGATAAGGGCCAGAAGTGTACTTTTGGAAGCCCCTTACCCAGGTACGAAGCTTCTTCCTAGCTATTTAAATGTCTCATTAATCAGGTTAGTGCACACAGTACATACCTGAGGGTCCCAATACCGGAGATCATCCTTGGAGACAGCGTATGCTGCGTGTCTCCTACAAAACTCATGTCCGCAGAGGTTCTTGCTGCTGACATTGCAGAAAGCACTTCCCCACTTCGGAGTGTCCTTCTGTAAAGAGAAGAAATTTCCATGAGTATCAAGTGAACTATGTATCACTGGATATGCATAGTATAGCATAACAATTCAGAAATTAAAGACACACACTTGTGTTTCCCTCACAACCCATTGCTGCAGCCTTCCAGATAATAAAATCAAAATGGTTTATCTCTACTAGAGTAACCAATGCAAAGTTTCCAGAGGAAACAGGTGGAGCTCACACCTAGGCAATGATTTTAAAATCCGGGATAATAGACAGGGAAGAACTCTGCTTCTTGTCTGAAGGCAACAGCAAAGGGCCGTGCAAGAAAACACAATAGTGTTAGAAGATACAGTGCTGTACCTAAACTTTTACTATAGTTTTCTTCTTACTGTATATGCTATACAGAAGAATACTAGTACAGTATAGGAGGATGTGTGCCGGCCTGCCTTTGCCGGCCGGCACACACCACAATTAGCTTTAAAGTATACTACTTAACAGCTATAGGGCGGCAGCCCTCTGGTTCAAATGCCTGTGCCGGCGGCAGCAGCTGCCGGCCAGCAACAGCCAGTTTTGGCCGGCAATGATTGCCGGCCAGCAACTACACAAGGTAGTACCCAGCTGCCGGCCACACTCTTGGTGGCCGGCAGACAAGGACTGACATAAGCCGGCCGGCAAAGGTACAAGACCGATGCCAGCCGGCAGCAAAAGAACCAGAAGACTACACCTGCCCGGCTGCCGGCCTCATAGGCCGGCAGCCGGCCTCATAGGCCGGCTGCCGGGACAGGTACAGCACTAGAAGAAAATAGAATGGATGCCGGGATAAGAGTGTACACAACCCCCCAAGCCCGGCAACCGAAAGAGTGCATATAAGGAAGGGGAGAAACTTAATTCAGGCTTCCTTGACCAATGCCGTCCGGCTCTGCCGGCAGGCATGGATGAGGGACCAAGAGAGGTCCGGGCAGCACTCGAAAACATAAGACCCTTGCCGTCCAGCGTCTCTGCCGGCCGGCAATGGGCTTAGTCAATCCATATCCCAACCTATACTAGGTCCAGAAGTAGAATGACATATGGTACAGTAATACCCCTGCCGGCCAGCTCTGCCGGCCGGCAAGGTACAGTACAGTAATGGCTAGGCCATTACGGAGATAGAGGGGGAAGGGACAAGAGGGTCCTGCCAACCTTGCTTTAGTGACAGATCACCCGCAGCCAAGAACTCTGTCTTAGCCTAAGGGAGATCTAAGGGAAAGAGCCAGCGCAGTAGTATAATACCTGCCAGCTTCCAGAGCACCAAAGCAAGGAAGGCGTTGCAACTCCCAAGGGAAGATTTATCCTCCCCGAGAACAGCAACAGGACTTAGTCTGGTCGATCACACAAGAAGGAATCATAACTACAGAAACCTTCGACAGTGACCTAAGGGAGCTCAGCTCCCTTTGTAAGTGTTAGGTCAGCGAGGGAGACTCTGCCCTAAGCCAAACAACACGGACTCAGACTAAAAACTCTGTTGTTCTGTCCCTCTTTGAACCAGACTCTGCTGGAACAGGAAGGTACAGTAACACCCTAGTATAGTTTTATCGAAAATAAATTCGGAAAAAAACCACTTAGGGAT
>NW_027170414.1:7500-12500 GCF_036898095.1 Palaemon carinicauda
ATAACTCCGTCACTTGTGGAATTTCTCAGTTTTTCTAGGAATTCTGCTGATGATGTCACACAATATTTATTGGGGATATAGGGTGTGAGTAAGGTGTTCAGTCTCTTAGCAAGCTGGTATGTAGGGGCAGGGCACTGGCTGATAATAGGCCTGAGAGGGTTCCCTTGCTTGTGCGTTTTTACATTTCCGTATAAGTAGCCGAGCCCAAAATCACCTGAAATAGGTGGCAAATGGACGGCGTTGGTGGCAGCATTAATGGTTTGTATAATGCTGTTTGCTTCCCTCTTGATATCCTCAGTGGGGTTGCGGGACAATCGTTCAAATTTTGAGGTATCAGCCAAAATTTGATCTAGTTTCTCATGGTACTCCTCTGTATTTATGAGAACGAAGGCGGCAGTTTTATCTGCACGGCGTACAGTGATGCCTTCTTGCAATCTAAGAGCCTTGGCAGCATCTCTCATCTCCTTCGTGACAATCCCACTCCGGTATTGGCCACGGTCAGTGAGGGCTTCTGCCAAGAGTAGGGGTTGGAGGGCATCAGTCGTCCGTAGGGCACCTCTACGTTCATTTTCTTGTATGGTGTCAAGGAGGAGCTCGATTTCCAATCTCTTGTCAGTCGGTCTTGGTTTGGTCATGTAGTGGCAATTAAGGCCTAAACATAATATTTCTTCTTGAGCAGGCGTGGGAACGTAATTGGTGAGATTTACATACTCTTGCCTCTTTTCTGGGATCCTAAGTTTGCCTCCATTGATATTAATGAGTTTTCTTATTACAGTTTTGGTCCGATTTCGTTGGTCTTTCTCTTTTAGTTTATTAAGGAGGTAAGAGATATTTTCTGGGTAGGTAAGGTGATTCCTTTGTTGATCATTATCATCAGATTGCCTTTCATCACTTTCTTCAATAATACTGTGGTCTAGATTGTCTTGTTCCTCTCTCACAATGTATTCCGGGACCTCTCCAGAAGGGCGTGCTTGATCAATGGCGATGTTCTGGATTTCAGCCCATTCACTCTGCAGACGAGCAAGGCGTGCATATAGATCTTTCTTTTCATGCAGTTTAGTATCCAATTGCCGGCGAAGGAGAGATCTCCTGAAAGCACTAGTCCGCGGGTCATTACGTGCTGAGGGGTCATGCAGTCTAAAATTTGTATAGTTTTAGTACCTCGGTGTACGTAAAACCAACGAATCTCGGCCTATGTCTGAATGGTGACAGCGAGTGCCCTAGTCGGTATAAAACTGCCACCATTAAGGCTTTTATTCGGAGAGCCATTTCTCACTGTTCTTCGTGGAGAGGCACCCACGAGGAACTTGACAGAGTTACTAAAATTCTGGTGAATAATGGCTTCACGAATAAGGACATTAATCGGCAAATTAAAAAAGAAATCGAGAAATGGTACCAGAATGAAGGCCCTAATGATACCAACACGCCAGCAAAAATAAATCTTTACTATAAAGGCATTATGAGCGTAAACTACAACGAAGAAGAAAAGATTATGAAAAATATAATAAAAAACAACGTTTTTGCCACGGCAGAGGATACTGAAATCAACCTCATAATTTATTACCAATCAGCAAAAACACGAGACTTGATAATGAAAAACAACCCTGCCCCCGCCACGCAAGATGACTTGAAAAAGACGAACGTAGTGTACCGATATAAATGCCCCGTCCAGGAATGTCCTGGCACCTACATCGGGATGACGACGATGCGTCTTTCTAAGAGATTATCTTGCCACGTGCAACAGGGTGCAATAAAAATGCATTGCCTCCAAAAACATAATTTCATGACAACAAGGGAGCATATAGTGAAAAATGTAACAATCATCGGCCATGCCCCTGACAGTAGACGTCTCCGGATAATGGAAGCTATTTTTATTCAACAACAAAGACCTAACCTCAACACCACGCAAGAAGGGACCTTATTGCCAACATCTATAAGGTCCACTATCAACAATAGTCCAGGCAATAACAACTATGACAGGACTGATATAGCTGAAGGTCAAAACAGGGATTATCTCCTGACAGAACCAGAGCCAGTAATCCCACCAAACATCCCGGCGAGGCAGAGGCCACCACCCAATAGGATTAACGGTCTCCGCCCTAGGGCGGTTCTTAACCAGTGAAGATAGAATCTCGTAGCAGGACTCCGTATATAAGCCATCAAAACAACACCTGCATTTCAGTTCACTCTTGACAATGAGCAGAAAACCTTCTCACTGCTCGAAACCGGTTGAGTCGAAGGATGTGTTAAACTTAACACCACGTAATTTATAAATTTTGTATAAAAGTGACAATTACTTTGTGTGCACTAACATTGTGATAGTGTTTTATACTTTGTACATATTATCTGTACTTTTACAATGTGTTGTGATATATTAAAGACAAATTGTGAATGATATGGTCTTCATCACCTTCCTATTGATATGTCCCTTTCCCAGTTACTGACGGATTGTTCAAATGAAGAGAAGAAGATAATAAGAACAATAGAAAAAGTTAATTACAAGATTAACGCCACTGAGGCAGCAATCATTTTTAATAAAACCTGCTTAAAAGAGGGTCTACTCCCAAAATATACAAATTTTAGACTGCATGACCCCTCAGCACGTAATGACCCGCGGACTAGTGCTTTCAGGAGATCTCTCCTTCGCCGGCAATTGGATACTAAACTGCATGAAAAGAAAGATCTATATGCACGCCTTGCTCGTCTGCAGAGTGAATGGGCTGAAATCCAGAACATCGCCATTGATCAAGCACGCCCTTCTGGAGAGGTCCCGGAATACATTGTGAGAGAGGAACAAGACAATCTAGACCACAGTATTATTGAAGAAAGTGATGAAAGGCAATCTGATGATAATGATCAACAAAGGAATCACCTTACCTACCCAGAAAATATCTCTTACCTCCTTAATAAACTAAAAGAGAAAGACCAACGAAATCGGACCAAAACTGTAATAAGAAAACTCATTAATATCAATGGAGGCAAACTTAGGATCCCAGAAAAGAGGCAAGAGTATGTAAATCTCACCAATTACGTTCCCACGCCTGCTCAAGAAGAAATATTATGTTTAGGCCTTAATTGCCACTACATGACCAAACCAAGACCGACTGACAAGAGATTGGAAATCGAGCTCCTCCTTGACACCATACAAGAAAATGAACGTAGAGGTGCCCTACGGACGACTGATGCCCTCCAACCCCTACTCTTGGCAGAAGCCCTCACTGACCGTGGCCAATACCGGAGTGGGATTGTCACGAAGGAGATGAGAGATGCTGCCAAGGCTCTTAGATTGCAAGAAGGCATCACTGTACGCCGTGCAGATAAAACTGCCGCCTTCGTTCTCATAAATACAGAGGAGTACCATGAGAAACTAGATCAAATTTTGGCTGATACCTCAAAATTTGAACGATTGTCCCGCAACCCCACTGAGGATATCAAGAGGGAAGCAAACAGCATTATACAAACCATTAATGCTGCCACCAACGCCGTCCATTTGCCACCTATTTCAGGTGATTTTGGGCTCGGCTACTTATACGGAAATGTAAAAACGCACAAGCAAGGGAACCCTCTCAGGCCTATTATCAGCCAGTGCCCTGCCCCTACATACCAGCTTGCTAAGAGACTGAACACCTTACTCACACCCTATATCCCCAATAAATATTGTGTGACATCATCAGCAGAATTCCTAGAAAAACTGAGAAATTCCACAAGTGACGGAGTTATTGCCTCCATGGATGTCGAGTCCCTATTTACTAACGTTCCCGTGAATGAAACAATAAAATTCATAATGGACAGAGTTTATAGGGATACAACGACACCCACCCTCAACATCCCCGAGGCCTCTCTCCGTGCACTATTAGAAATATGCACCAAGAAAGCCCCTTTCACTACCCATAAGGGCCATATATTTATTCAGAAAGATGGAGTCGCTATGGGGTCCCCTTTAGGCGTCCTCTTTGCTAATTTTTATATGGGAGTAGTCGAGGAGAGAGTTTTTCGAAAAATCAGTAAACCATACCTCTATGTACGCTACATTGACGATACTTTCATAAAAACGGCCAATCAGGAGAGCATAGAAGAACTTCGCCGAATTTTCGAGGAATGCAGCTCGCTCAGGTTCACCCTAGAGCACAGCCTCCAAGGACGTCTCCCCTTCCTTGATGTCCTTGTAGAAACAAGCAATGATAGTTTTAGTACCTCGGTGTACGTAAAACCAACGAATCTCGGCCTATGTCTGAATGGTGACAGCGAGTGCCCTAGTCGGTATAAAACTGCCACCATTAAGGCTTTTATTCGGAGAGCCATTTCTCACTGTTCTTCGTGGAGAGGCACCCACGAGGAACTTGACAGAGTTACTAAAATTCTGGTGAATAATGGCTTCACGAATAAGGACATTAATCGGCAAATTAAAAAAGAAATCGAGAAATGGTACCAGAATGAAGGCCCTAATGATACCAACACGCCAGCAAAAATAAATCTTTACTATAAAGGCATTATGAGCGTAAACTACAACGAAGAAGAAAAGATTATGAAAAATATAATAAAAAACAACGTTTTTGCCACGGCAGAGGATACTGAAATCAACCTCATAATTTATTACCAATCAGCAAAAACACGAGACTTGATAATGAAAAACAACCCTGCCCCCGCCACGCAAGATGACTTGAAAAAGACGAACGTAGTGTACCGATATAAATGCCCCGTCCAGGAATGTCCTGGCACCTACATCGGGATGACGACGATGCGTCTTTCTAAGAGATTATCTTGCCACGTGCAACAGGGTGCAATAAAAATGCATTGCCTCCAAAAACATAATTTCATGACAACAAGGGAGCATATAGTGAAAAATGTAACAATCATCGGCCATGCCCCTGACAGTAGACGTCTCCGGATAATGGAAGCTATTTTTATTCAACAACAAAGACCTAACCTCAACACCACGCAAGAAGGGACCTTATTGCCAACATCTATAAGGTCCACTATCAACAATAGTCCAGGCAATA
>NW_027170416.1:0-125000 GCF_036898095.1 Palaemon carinicauda
AAAAAAAAAAAAAGAAATAAATAAATAAATAAATAAATAAATAAATGGTTTTCCTGCTTTACTACGTATGTACGAATTTATATAGATACGGTAAATAATATTTGTAAAATCATATTTACTAAAAGCTTTTAATATCATTATTTATCACTTTGATCATGCGTTTGTTTATTATGATCGAAGATGGAGCGTACAGTAAACGAATGGAAGGTTTCCATTTCCGGCGGCGTCATAAAGAAAAACATTATATATAATGGCATTCATTATATTTATTTGGAAGTTCTAAGAAAAATTAAGTAGAACATTGGTAATAACAAAATCAACAAAGAATCAATACTTGGTAAGGTTGCCGTCGATGCAAAAACTTACCTATACACAGATGTGTAAATGCGTCTGTTTCTTCGTTAGGATCAGAGATAAACATAAACAAAACATTGGTTGTCGTTTTTTATTGTGCTTTTTGGCATGTTTAGAAAATGCATGATATAAAATCGCCTTTATTTTGATAATTCTGGATTTTCAATGTTACAACAATAGCTAGTCTATAGAGTGATGGTTTTGCTATTCACTAGTTGTCTTATACAATAGATATGACAAACATTAAAATTTGCCTGTATTTTGGGTCGTGTTATAATGTGAAATATACGGTGTTTACACCCATCCTGGTTGTAACTTTAACCTTTTTTCAAGTTATTAGAACTTTAAAGTATATTAAATTGTTTGATTTTATTTACAAGAACAATTTGATAGTATAAAAAAATACAGTATAGTACATAGAATGTATTGGAAATGGGTAGTAAACACGTTTGAATAGGCAAGTTGCTGGTTGCCATGGCCCCAATGGAATTATTTTTGTCAGTTGTGTGTTTCGAAATATGCGATTTTCCATTTATACGAGATCATTGATCGACCAAATTCTCACATAATTCGGGACCCTAATATATATTGACACAAGAAGTACTGTATTCTATAATGCATAATTATAAAGTACGGTAAAGTAATGCGATTTTATTTGTAAAAAAAAAAAAAAAAAAAAAAAAAAAAAAAAAAAAAAAAAAAAAAAAAAAAAAAAAAAAACTTTATACATTCATTGAAGTGACTATATTATTCCCTGATAATTCCATGATAAATGGCTGTTGAAAGATATAGAACTACTAAACAGACAGTAATAATGAACTTTATTTCATACAGAAATATAATAAAAAAATTTGTTTCCTTTGACAAAAGAGAGAAAGAGAGAGAGAGAGAGAGAGAGAGAGAGAGAGAGAGAGAGAGAGAGAGAGAGAGAGAGAGAGAGAGAGAGAGAGAGAGAGTGAGTGAGTGAGTGAGTGAGTATGTGTGTGTGTTTTATATGGAATTACAAGGATTTTGGATGTCTCAAAAGAATTTTTAGTCCATCTGCGGAGACTTAATTCGCTCTTTGGTAGAGCGATTTACTTTAAGCACTTAAGAGAGTTCTTACGATCTTGTCTAACTTATTCTCGAACTTGTTTACCATGTTACTGTTTACTACATCCGCTGGAGTTCTATTCCAAGTATTTGCTATTTTGCATGTAAAGAAATTACTACATTGAATGGTCTTGTATCTTTTCAATTCCAATTTGTATCCGTTACCTCTGGACTGATTTGGGCTAAGCGTGAATAGATTGTTGTAATCTATATTTTTTATTCCTTTAAGAATTTCGAAAGCCTCTCTTAACTGTTCCCTTAGCTGTCAAGATTGTAGATTAAATAAGTTCATATGTTCCATTCTCTGTCTACATCCAAATTACCTTAGTGTTGGAACCAGTTTGTTGACTCTAGCTTGTACTGCTTCCAGCCTATCTATATACTTCAAAATACTTGGAACCCAAATATTGGATTCCGTATTCATGATGGGGTCTTACTAGTGATGTATACTGTAAAGCTGTAGTACAGTGCCTTTGTTTCTGTATTCGAATTGCCTCTTTCTGTAGCCTATTAGTTTTTGTGCTTTCTTTTCAGCTTTTATGCTCTGTTTGGGTAACTTCAAATCCTTGCTGATAATAATACTAAGGTCTTCCTACTGGTCCTCACTTTCTATTTCATTACCCAGCAGTAAGTCAAAAGATATATAACTTCTCAAAAGTAATAATGAACTTTATTTTATAAAGAAATATAATGAAAATATCCATTTGTTTCCTTTACCAAGAGAGAGAGAGAGAGAGGAGAGAGAGAGAGAGAGAGAGAGAGAGAGAGAGAGAGAGAGAGAGAGAGATAACCTTAGTTCATTAGACATAAGATTTGTCAATTTTTCTGTCATTCCACATTGCGTGTAATTGTCACTATGAACTGGATCATTTCTATTTGGGGTTATTTCATGGACTTGGAATTAGAGACTGCGCACATAAGAACATAAAAAATGCTGCGTAGAATAGCAATAGATGGAAATAATGACAATAGGCTAACTTTTACTCGTGAAACAAAGAACAATACTGTACTAATATGAAATATATACGACATAAAGATATTACTTTGTAGAAATGGTAATTGAGAAAACAGAAATAAAATAGGAAAAAACAAAGTTCATCGTGTGTCGACATCTTGCATTACTGATAAAATGTTTCACTTACGTTATTGGTAGGACTTGTGGGGGAAGCAGAGAATTAAAGTGAGTTTCATAGTACTATTCTTTGTGTTTTGAACATAAATGCAACATAGAAATACACTAAAACAGACCTTACATAATCATAAATAAGGGCTACAATCGCAAGTATTTGGATCATGGTAGAGTGAGATGTGAGGATCCCTACATCTCAAAGCTGGGGGTGTCAAGGGAGTTTGAGTAATGGCTTAGGCAGGGAATGTTGCCATTGGCTAGAGCGAGTGGTGTGACTTAATATGGTAACCTAAAAACAGACTAAGGTAGCTCTTACATAATCAGAAATAAAGGCAAGAATCTCAAAGACGACTTTGTTGGTTGGTTGAAGAAAGAGGAGGGGCTGATATAAGGGAGAGGAGGAGATTTTTTAGTGAAATTTCTTCTGTGTGAACTGTGTGAAACACGACCATGTCCAATAAACTTTTGTAGGATATACAAGAAATTTTATTCTTCAGGTGGTTTATATTAAAACTTGTAGTACAAGTTTTTTTTCGTAACTTTCCAGCTTTGTAATGTTTGCGCATGCCGATGCTCACTAAGAAAGTGTAAATTTTGGTGGAAGTTGGTAGTGGTTTCGACCATGTCGATGTGTCCAGTGTCTAGCTGGTGGGGGTTGGACACATTACTGAAGTTCATGTGCTGTTGGAGAGAAGTGCAACTGTGTACTCCTCTCCGAACTTGAATGCTATTGACATGGAACTGTGTTAATGCTACAGCTGATAACAGAAATTATTTTACATTTGTTACACAAGAATTCTGTTGGATATCAGAGATGAGGCATTCTTGTAAGTGACTGTTTTATAGTTAATTGTTATTTATTTACTGACTTTATGGTAATGGTGATTGTGTAATGACACAATGGTTGTAATGATAATTATAGGAGTGAGTTTATATATGTTTATGCTAATATGGTCATTATAAAGATTAACATATGTTTCTGCTGAGGTGATAAGTAAATTTTGTTCTGCTCTTATGTTTTATTGACTTGCTGTAAATTTTACAGGTCTACATCAAAATTCGATTACGTAAACCTGAGTTTATCTGGTCCCTGAGCATACAATGACGTATCCGGACGTCACCATCTGTACAACCAAGAGTGTTTTGATGTATTACGTTATCATAGCAAAGGGGTTAATACTCATACTAAAATACAAATCAATAGAGCCTATCAAACCAATGAATCACTGTAGAGAGGCAGAACTTGAATGGATCAAGAGATAAGGATGGAGCAGTGTGGGCACTGTTTTGTGGCTCCTAAGTGGACAAACCCAGGAGGAAAGGGTATGTAAGGATTATTTTTTCTTTTGTTAAACATGAAAAGCCTGCACTTTGTAGATATAAGGACTATGACCTGGAGATACTCAAAAAAAATATCATGAATTTCAAATGTTTCAGAGTTTTGTTCAGCAGCTTAACCATTCATTGTACTAGAGCCTCTACTAATAGAATTCTTTTTTTTTTGCAATAGTACTGGAGTATTTGACAGAAACAGATACTAAATCTAATACACTGCTGACTATCAGTTTATTAGTGAAATTAATTACAAAAAATATGGCTTGCAAATCCTCATTTGGATGTACAGTATAAGCTTTAGTAAAAACAAGAGGCATTAACTTTACTTGGATACTGTCCATTAAATATTTTCGTTTAGCAAAATAGTGTTCAAAACTGGCAAACTGCAGTGGTTGGGAATAATCTTACGCATACGAGTGAACATCTCATTTACATACAGGGGTATAAGAACTTCAAGAGCCTTTCTTTTACTAAAAAAAAATATGCCCTTTATCCTAACCTAATGTTCATGCATATCAATAGTTTAAGTATGAAGATTAGAGAAACTTTAATTACAATGCTCGAGTCTGAAGCATAATATTAAAAGTGCCATTTAATAACCACTCACCATTGTATCTGTGTCAGGAAGAGGAGGGTTCATGGGCTGAAGATATTGCACCTGTGTTAAATCTGGTAGAGACCCAGTATTTGGTAACTGCCCTCCTCCCCCTCCACCAGCTACACCTCCACCAGGCCCTGCACCTCCAACATTGTTAATGGTAGCAGGAATGGGAATATTTTGACTTCTTTGTATGTGGTTTATCCTGCGAAAAATGAGACATATAAGGATGTCAAACAACTGTGGGGATAAATGTTCATGTAACATATTCCATAAAAATAACGAACAATTTTGAGGAATCAATAGAAATATTAGTTTAGGTTCCCATCACCAACTATAATTACATTTATCAATCTAAAATAATATAAGTGCAATGTCCTTCATATACAAAATATATGCCTTTCATAAATCTTGAAATTCTTCAAACAAATGAAAAAAACAGAAAGCATGGGACAATAGAAAATACTTCAATAATAATAAAGTTAAACGCATATCTAAATATTATAAAAAATACTCCTATTGTCTTTAAAAGCAAGTGTATCACTGTCACTCTGATCCCCAGAATATTAAAAACAGATTTACCCTGGTGATATTAATGCCACTGAGTAGAATATCATAGGGAAGGCAATCCAATAAGTTAAAATACTTTAGACAATAATTTCTCTCCAAAATAAATTTATTAAGTTTGTGGGTCCATTCTGACATCTGGTTAAAACTAACTTCGTCAACTAAAATAAACACCATGAATGAACATAATAAACAAGATACAGAGACTTTCACCTCTTCAAAGTTGTAAGACCTTTAACCTCATGCTTTCAATTTGTAGTTTTAGAAAGTTTTCCTTTACTTTCAACTGTTTTACTTGCATATCTATTACTTTCTATCAATAAAAGCAATTATCAATTTATAATAACAAATATGTGATTCCAGAGGCAGCTAAGTCACCACGTAAAGCATAGACTACTCCCACAGAGCGTAGAGGTCTATGTCCTTCAGTCGATAGACCATGCTCAAAGCTGAGTAGTGGCCTTTGACATCTGCGACTGAGAGGCACTTCTCTCAATGAAGGGGAACGGAAATCTACAACCTGCATTTGAGCTGCTCTGACTGGAGAAATATCCCTTTTATGACACCAATTAGTAGAGTTGGAAGACCCAGGCCTACATGACTGAGGACACAGCATGAAGTAGATGATGAATAGATAGGTATTGAATCAAAAGCTCAAGATGAGATAACTGGCAAAATCAAACCAAGGCACTTTGCCACAATAGGTGCAGGAAGAGATGATGATGACACCAATTACAACACAGGGCCCACTTTCCAAGCTAGACAGCTGCCGCAGAGCATTGCAGATATCCATGCATTTCCTGTACAATACCTCTAAAAACACCTTTTGCTCAGAGATGCTGTATAGCCACCACCAGTAAAGATCCAACAGCTTCGCTGACTGATGATATCTCTAAAGATGTGGTTGACTAAGGAGCGTGAGCCACAAGGGTAGTTCTCTTGGGACCTCGTCCAGAAGAACTAACAGATTGGGATACCATTTTGGTATGGGGCCATCTGGTTGCCACCAGGGTCATCATGAGTCTGGATGTAATTAACATCCTGATGATTGATAGTTAGATCAGCTTGAATGGAGAGAAGGTGTAAGCATTCAGGTGATCACATGGGTGTTGGAAGGCATCTTTAAACACAGGCAATCGGTCTGGAACACAAGAGAAAAACGGGGAGCTTCCTATTTGCCACCCAAGAGAGCCCCACAAGGCAAGAAGCCTCTATGCTAAGTAAAAATGCGTGGACCATTTCGAAACTAAAACCTGTGCCTGGCAATTGAGTGTGTCTGCTACTACAGTCCTCTTGCCCAGAATATACCTTGCTGACAGTTCTATGTGGAGTCAGCTTGCAGAGAGGACGTGAGACCGTGCTCCCTTGCTTGTTGACGTGGACTACTATGATGATGGTGTCACTCATCACACTACTGAGTGCCTCCTCAAACGTTCTCGGAATACTTGCAGCACTAGAAAGGCTCCTTGCATTTTGAGGACATTGATGTGCAGAAGCCTTACTTCTCAAGACAAAACACCCGAGACAATAAGGTCATTTAGAAGTGCTCCCAAACCCTCGGTCAACATATCTCAGAAAAGTTATATGTCCAGAGGTGGAGAGTGAAGTGGGACTCCCTTGGTGAGGTTTTCCTTGTCAAGCACACGGTAGGATTGGCCTGAAATTCCTGCCCCACTGGAACAGGACGAATTGGAGGATCCCTATAGGTTAACCAGTGATTCTTCAGACACCATTGAAGGGATAGCTGGCAGAGAGGACCGTGAGGAATGAATTTTCTAATGAGGAAAGGCAGCTGAGGAGACTAATAGCACAGAGCTAGTATTTCTGTCCTGAATAGGAACGGTTGCAGAACCCCCTTGAGGGCGGTGAAAAAATTGAAGTGGTTGATTCATAAATGTGTTAGGGAGTAAATATAATGGATAATGTTAAGATGAGAGAGGTGGTCACCAAATCAATTGTGTGACAGACACTTGCTGCTGCTGTGTCTATCAGCATGCCCAAAGACTTAACCTCTGCTTGGGAATGAGAGTAGACTTCTACCAATTTACCACAATCCCCAGGTCATAGCAAAATGTAAGAATCCGATCTTGATCCTTTAGCAACTGCCTATAGAAGGAGGCTAGGACCACCCAATCATCGAGATGCATCAACAGATATATCACTCGCAAGTGTGCCCAAAAAAGCTGCCAAGGTGAACACCGGGAGAGCCCTACCCAGTCCATAGCACTGTCTTGAACAGGCACACAATACCATAGAGGGAGATGTGATGGTACCTTTGATAGGAATGATGAACAAGCACTTGAAAGTATGCATACTTCAGATCCACTGAAAGGATGAAGTCTCCCTCTGACAGAAGACAGCACAGAACAGTTGATGAACAAACTTATTCAGAGGAGAGAGGTCAAAAACTGGTCTTCAGTCAACAGGCACCTTCACCTACGGAAAGAAGTGGCTGCAGAAGCACGAAGACTCATCCTGAATGATTGAGAGCTCCTTCTTCTCAAACCTTCCCTCAACTTCTGCCCAAAAAGCCAGGGCTTTTGTTGACGTTGGATGACCTTGAGAGAAAAAAAAAAAAAACTCCCTTCTCTCTCTCTCATGTTTGTGTAATCAGTCTTAATCATTATCTATTACAGTGGACCCCTGGGGTATGGCGTCCCCAGCTTACGTTTTTCTCACGTTACGCATACGATATTTTTTCGTTCCCTTGTTACGGCATTTTCCCCACCTTACGGTATCAAATTCCAAAATTCAAACTTGGCAGTCGGTACGCGTACAACTGTGCGAGTCACTCGCCTACCACCATGCTCATGGGTCACTGCATAGGTTACTAAGAAGCTGGTCTGGTATTGGTCAGCGTCACGGCGTCACTAAGATGCTGATACGCTATTGGCCGAAATCCCTCCCACAATGCCTCTCTCTCTCTCTTTGTTAATCGCGCGCTCAGTTCAGAATCTCGCATGTTTCGTAAAGACTTGATCTCGTATGAGTGCTTGCGATATCGTATTTTTTGGGCTCAGGCCATGTCATCCTGATAGAAGGTTCCTTTAAGTAGCTTCCTAGGGTATATTTGATTACAGTGATATTCCCAGAGAATTCAACTTAAGGTCTCCCGAATACCCTTTAAGTTTCCTTTAAGGATATCGCATAACATCAGGGGACGTATTCTTTGACACGCCACATAGCAATCTTCACCCCACATAGCGTTTATGCTTTGAGGGGGAAAGTGGCAAAAATTAAAGGGGAGCCGTTATTAAGGTTCCCTTCCTCCGTTACTATTTGAGTATTTAGATGGCGCTATCATCGCCACCATGTTTATTCCTTTATCTGTAGCGAACTCGCTCGGTGATTTTCCCAGTAGCTCTCTCGTTATTTTGGATTTATCATGCAATCTCCAGCCTGTGGAAAGTTGAGTATTTGATCTTTACATGGTATAAATTTTTAACTCTTGCCTCACAGTGAAAATTAAGTTAATTTAGTGGCAGAGCTGTTGCCTGAACCGGAGGCGTCATGGGAGCTGTCAATCGTAACGCACGAGTTATTTAGTTAGCCAGAACGACTTTCCCGGTATAGATAGCATAAATAAAGACAGCTATTCAGTCTTCATTGCTGGGAGTTAATTATGTTATGCCGATAGTATTCGTATTAGTTTCGGCGATTTAGGTAACTGAACCTAGACGTTTTGGTTTACTTTCATGCATGATATAATAGACATTCCTAGTGTTATTAAATTTAAATGAAGCTATTTAGGCAATTTATACATGTGAGATATATTGATTGCATATGAAAATTTACTCTTCTAAGATAGTATACGAGACAGCTTCGATGATTTAGGTAGTCGATTCTCACTACCACTGGGCTACTAGCCTAGTGGCTTTAGTATACTTTCATACATGTTCCCAGGTTACCCTCGTGTATCGTTTTATCAATTGAGGAGGAGGTACATATCTCCTAGAATTATTATATAAAGCGATACTCGCCTCCAGTGGAGATTTAAGGGTAATCCCTCCTTCCCTCTGTGTGTAGCCTTCATGAACAAGGTCTGGCAGCCAATTCGATAACTACGTGTAAATCAGCTCTGACTAGACCTCTACTATATGCCTTCCAAGTAGACTTGTCAAATGATATCTTTAACAAGATCCCTAAGGCATGTGCTAGACTTAGGCCTGCAGCCCCTCCGAAGCCTATTTAATGGTCCTTGGACAAGGTCCTACACTTTGCTTCAACAGTGAACAATGAGGATTGCTCTCTGAAAGACTTGATTCAAAAAGTCATCTTCTTGTTTGCTATAGCCTCGGGAGCCAGAGTAAGTGAAATAGTGGCCCTATCCAGAGATGAGAGCCATATTCAGTTCCCAGAAGTGGGAGAACTGAATCTTTTTCCTGATCCAACATTTCTCGCTAAGAACGAGCTACCCACCAAAAGATGGGGTCCCTGGAGAATCTGCCCTCTGAAGGAAGATGTCTCGCTGTGTCCAGTGGAGTGTCTAAAGGTCTATCTTCGTAGAACTTCAGACTTCAGGGGAGGACAGCTCTTTAAAGGAGAAACCTCAGGATTAAACCTATCCCTAAAGCAACTAAGGGGGAAAATTACCTATTTTATTCGCAGAGCGGATCCTAACAGTACACCCGCAGATCATGATCCAAGGAAAATCGCTTCATCATTGAACTCTTTTCAGCACATGGATTTTGAGCGTCTTCGCTCATACACTGGATGGAAGTCATCCAGAGTGTTCTACAAGCATTATGCGAAGCAAGTGCATGAACTCAAGCGATACGTGGTGGCGGCAGGTAGTGTACTAAAACCTGTCGTCTAGTGCTGCGATGAACAGTGAATTGATTGGGACCATCAATGACACGGATGAAGGTGTTGACACCTCTCAGTGCAATACTTTCGAAGTGAGTGTCACCAAGGTGACACTAAGGACTGTTCTATTTAGTTGAGGTGAAGAAATATATAGATAACACTTGTGCTGTGTGTACTTACACAGTGTGAATAGACATGCAACATTACAGAAATGCACATTAGAAAATTTATCAAATTTTCAGATTAATGGCAGCATTAATAAGCTTTCCCTTTCAGGTGAAAACAAATATTTTCTGTGCTTGGATTGCCTGATATGTTTCTTATTACATTTATCAACATTACGTTATACATGTTACTTTATGTTGGTCAGCTATTACCAAATAAAATCATCAATATATACTTGCATCTTATTTCGCCCAACATTTGATTTTTAATAAAAATATATCAAGAGTTTTATTACACTTTAATAAACTGCATATATTTCTTACGAACAATATGTATAGCTAATACCTTTGTTCTTATACATGTTACAAACAATATCTGGTAATGCTTGTTCCAATTAGTTACAAATACAGCGACACCTGTATGTAGTTGATGCTATGTTTGTTCATATGTTATATGCAAACCTTGAGACTCCTTCCCTACGTCTAGTATCACTCCTCCCTGTAGGGGGCAGGAAGCACTAACATGGTTTATGCTTAGCAGCAATGACGTATAACGGTAACGTTATATGTCTCAATGGTCTGGATGACCAAGGAAAAACTGTCCCGAGGTTAAGGCACTTTAAAAATCCACAGATACAGTACTTTCTAATAATTCTCTGGTAAGCCCAAAAAACGGATTTTGAGCGAAGCGAAAAATCTATTTTTGGGTGAGATAGCCATGTCGTCCTGATGGACCCGGCCTCCTTTCCTACAAGAAAAGGCCTTGGCAGGAGCCCTCCCAAAATTACTATATCTGTAGCACCATGCTCAACGCTACAAGGAATAGCGCGCTCGGTTGACATACAGCGCCATCTAGATACTCAGTAGTGGTACGGGAGGAAGGGTACCTTGATAACGGCTCCCCTTCTATTTTGCCACTTTCCCCCTCGAAGCGAAAACTCTATTCGGGATGAAGATTGCTATGTGTCAAATCAAGATATACGTCCCCTGATTTATGCGATATCCTTAAGAGAAATTTTAAGGATATTCACGCCAGGAGTTAGAATTCTGGAGACCTAAAGGTAAATTCTCTGGGAATATCACTGTAGTCAATTATCCCTTAGGAAGCTACTTATAGGAACCTGGTCAAATATCCCTTAGCAAGCTACTTATAGGAACCTTCCATCAGGACGACATGGTTATCTCACCCAAAAATACATTTTTTGCTTCGCTCAAAATCCGCTTTTACCAACAGATATTCCAAATCTTTAGATATGGTAGATATGTATAATTGGCAGGGGTAGAATTATCACAATCAAATTAACACACTCATCAAATGCAGTATTATAAAATTTTACCCCCAATGGAAAAAAGAACCTCTTCTAACTATCTTTTATAATAAAAGATAGCCTACGAGGTCAAAAATAATTCTCTTAGCATATAATTCAAATAATTTACGAAAA
Source organism: Palaemon carinicauda (assembly GCF_036898095.1). NCBI lineage: Eukaryota > Metazoa > Arthropoda > Malacostraca > Decapoda > Palaemonidae > Palaemon > Palaemon carinicauda. Next base: position 11,488 of record NW_027170416.1, read on the forward strand.
ATACCCTACGGGTTTGCACCTCCATAGGCATCAAGGTCAAGTAAAGGGAGATTTTAATGATTGCGCATCATATTATAATCAACTATGATGAAAGGAAAGAATGGTGTTACATATTTAACGCATGTACTTTGTAATGGCATATGTCATCTCAAAATCAAAATGGGTTAACTTACGTCGTGGAATCTCCAGGAAGCGTCAATTCACAGCCTGACTTTGGCCTGAGTTGCAGATCATGTGTGTAAAACTGCATCCCAAAACCTTGATCAGTTCGCATTTCTGCTGGCGCTGAAACTGTAAACAGAAAAAAAGAAATGTCATACTATAATACTGAGCCGATGTTGATCATATTACATGAATATATCAGAATTGTAAAAACCAGTCTGAGGATTGTCTAAAAGCCTATTGATTATCTTAAAGATCCCCGAACTAATGTAACTTCCCATAATGGTGTAGCAGAGCTGTGACCCTATTTCTCCCCCAAATATTATCAGTTTAAATCCTAATGATTATAATCATAATGAAGTCACCTGACTTTGTTCACAAAAGCATACATTAACTACAGTAGATATATGTTAGTGGGATGAAAAAATAAAAACTGTCAACATCTAAACCAAGTACAAGGTACTCTAATTACTTTAGTTCAGCCTCTTTAAGAGTGGATAAAAATTAGTGAGCTATGGAAGTAGAATACCAATTTATTTTCATAGAACAATAACCATTTTGCTTTCACTGGTCGTACCTATGTACTTTCATTATGATTCTTACCTCTTTACATAGCCAAAATACAAAATAAAACTTTAATGATAATATTTATTATTTCTATACTCACTTGAGGTTTGTATGGCTTCCTATTTGAAGCTCGTTAAGTATCAACGTCGATCATAACAATCAAGTTTCCATTCATCCCTCAATTCAATAGTCTCAATTCCCTAATATACTATTGTGCCCATATTGCAGCGTATGGCAATGGCAGTGATGTGGGTAAGTCATTTCAGTACAGTACACAAAGTAAAAATGCATTCAAGAAGCACCTAACAACACTAACCAGTGGGGTGGCAAGGGGAAATGATATGAACCTTAGGCAAGTATAGAAACAATTGTATTACCAAATTCAATTTACACTATTTGGCAAAATTTCACACTAGAAAAAAGGGGGTAGAGAAAAATAAGAGAAAGAAAAGACTAATCTAACCAAATACCCAAGCCTAAATATTTACAGCAACATAACAGCCAAGACTCACCCCAAATTGCAAGATACTTCATAGCTCACACTGAAAGCTATATAGAAACTGTGTAATACAGCACAAATCCAGATTGAGAAGTGCAGTACTGTACTAGATAATAAATAGCCACAAGGGCCTATAAACCAACACAGTAATTCAGTATAACAAGGATTTATCAATAAAGGTAAACCCATACCGCGGACTCCTTTTTATATCGCTGGTTTCTGAGGGCCGATAAGTTTGATAGTTTTCAGATTTTATCCTTTTTTGTCATAAATAGTCATTTCTAATAATTAATAAAGTAAATTACAGTAATAAAAAAATAACAAATTTGGTTCAGTAACAAGAATGCAATTTACACAGTTTGTATAGTTTGTCAGGAAAAAGAAAATGCAGTCTGTTAGGTGACAATGAACTACACATCCACATTGAAAACTGTACTATATGAGGAGAGTAATCTAGCTGGTCCAGATGATTTCATACAAGGCACACTATTGGCCAGTAGAAGAGACAATCAATAAGAGCACGCTGATCAGTATCTTAGCCGCTGATTGGCTGTCGGACTCCAAGATTATCCTGAAGCATCCCACAAAATCCAGTCTGCTTCTTCACATATGTACGAGACATTGCTCTGCATCTTTCTGTGTTGTGCAATGTTTTATTTGTTTATATTTTTTGCTAAGATTGCGAATTGCTTTCAAGCACTACAGTGCCAGCTAAACGTTCTGCACCTTCTAAGATTTCTAGCACTACACCCACATGTCTGAAGAAGATGCTTACTATAGCAGAGAAGATGAAATTCCTTAACATGCGTAAGAATGGGAGAAGCTACGCGAACATAACATATGTCGCCATTACGGCATCAACGAATTTACCATTCATTATACAGTACAGTATTAAGAAGTACCAAAAGAATATAAGAATAATGGGAAATGTCACTTTCAATAGGACAGCGAAAACAATGGTAACTTTCCGCAATTAGGCCATCATTAGGTTGGAGTTTACGTATCTTCAATGGTGAGTGTTTTTATTTTATTTTTTATTTTATGCATATGTAAGGATGTGTCTACAGTAAATGTAAGTTTTTTGCTTAGAACATGTTTAAATGTGCATCCTGTAATGGTTTATATGTGTTACGAGGGTTTATAAAAGCTTAAATTTATAACGATAATAAAATACGAAAAATTGGCACTTGGCAAAATAGATTTGGTACGTCATTGAAGTGCTCCAGAAACCCATTACAAAAAAAATTCTCAACATATTAAGGGAAGTAGCCACACTCACATCATGTGCCTGAACCTTCAAGTCTCTCTCCTGACAAGTATCCAATACCACATGAGCTTTGGTTAATAAACACCGAATATGAAAGGACATACGGTAGCATTTCTTGGAGAGAGAATGCTCTGGCACTCTACCGCCACAAAACAAATTAGGAGCCTTTTCCCTAATCAGTCAAAAAAACTATCTTCTGGTGCACAACCCACCTTTCTCCCTAACAAGGGAATTGGAAAAAGTATGGAACACTTTTCACCTTAAAATAATTCTTCTCCCAAAAGCTAAAGAGACAAAACCATTTTCTCAATACAAAAACCCACACAAAAACCCACATTGTTTGGAATGAGTCTGCTTCTCACTAATGTAATAGCTTAGTTGAAGGTAGTAGGTTGGCCAGGGCACTAGCCACCTGCTGAGATACTACCGCTAAAGAGTTATGGGGTCCTTTTGACTGGCCAGACAGTACTACATTGGATCCTTTTCTCTAGTTACGGTTCATTTTCCCTTTGCCTACATATACACCGAATAGTCTGGCCTATTCTTTACATGTTCTCCTCTGTCATCATACACCTGAGAACACCAAGATTGTCAAACAATTCTTCTTCTCTCAAGGGGTTAACTACTGCACTGTAATTGGTCAGTGGCCACTTTCCTCTTGGTAAGGGTAGAAGAGACTCTTTAGCTATGGTAAGCAGCTCTTCTAGGAGGACACTCCAAAATCAAACTACAGTGAACCCTCGTTTATCGCGGTAGATAGGTTCCAGTCGCGGCCGCGATAGGTGAAAATCCGCGAAGTAGTGACACCATATTTACCTATTTATTCAACATGTATATTCAGACTTTTAAAACCTTCCCTTGTACGTAGTTCTGTTAACAAACTACCCTTTAATGTACAGAACACTTAATGCATGTACTACAGTACCCTAAACTAAAACAGGCACAAATATTAAAGGTGATTTTATATCATGCATTTCCTAAACACGCTAAAAAGCACAATAAAAAATGGCAACCAATGTTTTGTTTACATTCATCTCTGATCATAATGAAGAAACAAACTGGAGGTAGAGCTTTGCTTATTACCCAGACATATTTCCCATACTTTTCCCTTAGAACTACATCACATCTTCCTACTTTAGATAGATATATATATATATATATATATATATATATATATATATATATATATATATATATATATATATATATATATATATATATATATATATATATATATATATATATATATATATATATATATATATATATATATATATATATATATATATATGTGTGTGTATATATATATATATATATATATATATATATATATATATATATATATATATATATATATATATATATATATATATATATATATACATATATATATTTATATGTATACACATATACATACCTACATATATACATAAATACATGCATACATATATATATATATATATATATATATATATATATATATATATATATATATTACTGTATATATATGGGTTATGGAAAAAATCCGCGAAGTGGTGAATCCGCGATGGTCGAACCGCGAAGTAGCGAGGGTTCACTGTATTGTTCTCTAGTCTTGGGTAGTGACATAGCCTCTGTACCATGGCCATCCACTGTCTTGGATTGGAGTTCTCCTGCTTGAGGGTACACTTAGCCATACTATTCTATCTTATTTCTCTTCCTCTTGTTTTGTTAATGTTTTTAAAGTTTATATGGGAAATATTTATTTTAATCTTGTTACTCTTCTTAAAATATTCTATTTTTCCTTGTTTCCTTTCCTCACTGGGTTACTTTCCCTGTTGGAGCACCTGGGCTTATAGCACATCCTGCTTTTCCAACTAAGGTTGTAGCTTAGCAAGTAATAATAATAATAATAAAAGGGCCAAGGCTGTAAGATCCTTGAGGGACAGCCCTTCCAAAAGTTCAAAATGTGGACTCTTACCAAATACCATATAGAGACCTGACAACCAGTTTACTAATAGCAAAAGACCCAAAGACATCAGCGATAATACCCGAGAGGATAAATCCAGCCCAAATTACCTGAGAAATGTATCAAGAATGGACCTATAACCCTTAATAACCAAAAGGAAGTATCCTCTCATTGAACAGAAAATGCAACAACTTGATAACATTGTCAAACTTGTCCTAGACATTGAAACATTCTAAAGACTGTACCAACTAAAATACACATGCTACAGTCTCTGATAAATAGTATTGATAGATCACCTCTTGGAACCTAAGATAGACAGCCTAAAGAGACTAAAAAATTCTTTTTCTATGACTATACAGTAAACAGTCTCAATGCGCCTAGGTAAATGGCTCGTGAAACAAGTTGTCTGAGAAGATTGGTCCTTTTAGGCATCCTTCACGGGCAATCCAAGAACACATAATAGATCAGTGAACCAGTCTCTATGAAGCCCCAAAGACCCCCTCTAGTTGGCATTCGTAGTGTATTAAAGCCAACACTTCTTGTTGGCACGGGCCATTCACTAGGGGCTCCTGTAAATTAGCTTGAGCTGCCTGATCTGTAGCAGGAGCTAGGTTAGGTAATTTATTGATTCTAAAACTATTAAATGCTCTTTTGGGAGACAAGGCATCAACAATAAACAGGAAATACTATTAGTTGATATCCCTGCAACCTGAGACATAAATCTATACACTTTATCTGCAAAAATACTGGAAAATCAATTGTGATGCATAAGTTGTCTTGGGAGAACAGCATAAGATAACACTGAAGAATAAACGCAAATTAGAACTTACAAAAGTAATTTCTTTTAGAACATTTCTGCAACTTTCTTTTGTAAAACCTGAAACGGGGATTCATCATACACCACTTCTACTAGCTATTATCTACCTTGCCTTCAACATCTCTGCCTGAGAAAAAACAAGACTTACTGAAAATCTGTGTGCTTGACCCCACAACAATAATATGACAAGCCACATTACTAAAGATGTCACAAAAAATAGTTGAAGAATAAACCTCACCCCATTAAAACATTGCTATTTTTTCTATCAAAGTTACCCATCTGTTACATTTCAAGAAACCTCCCAACCCCTGGAATAGCTCAAAAACTGCTAAGTAAATACTGTACAGAAATCTACTGTATGTTATCTTAATTATTTTTATAATTTTTTCTATCTTTTTTATTATCTTTATGAACTGGAGTGACTTTATAACAAAAGATAAACAAAATATGAATATTGTAACATCAAACTTAGCTGCCCTCGGAAATCCACTATTTAATGGAGGCCATAATACAGATTAACATATAACACGTTCACAAATCAGCGATGTACTCAGAGTGAAATAGGTGAGCACCAATATAGAAAAGGAATTACTGAAGAATACTTCAAAATCCTTTCTATTTTTCCAGAAAATATTTTTCATTTAAAAATTATTTGAATGAGTATTCTATGCACTAAAAATTGTACATTGGTAACTGTCTTAACCTTTTAATTTTTTATATATATATTTCATTAATGTATAGATGTCCCTTTTACTTAGGTGATTAATTTTCATAAGGAAGTTTTCAATTTTTCCTACAAGTGAATATAAATATTGTAGGCTATCAAATTCCATATCACTTCTTGTTTAAATTCAAAATATTGGTCAATTTTTATTAAAGAAAAGCATTAGCCATTTTCTCTGTAAATTTCAAATCTTGAGAAATTTGGCTTCAAAATTTGTTTATAGAGATTGATTGAATAGACTTTAGTATGGATAGGTATGAACCTTTAGTAAAAAGATTTTTCCCCACTGGGGATCATAAGGACATAATAACCAGGGCACCAGCCACCCGTTGTGATACTACCGCAAGAGAGTTATTGGGTCCTTTGACTGGCAAGACAGCATTACATTGAATCCCTCTCTCTGGTTATGACTCATTTTTCCTTTGCCTACACATACACCGAACAGTCTGGCCTATTCTTTCCACATTCTGTCCTCATACACTTAACAACCCTGAGCTTCCCCAACAATTCTTCTTTGCTCAAGGGGTTAAATACTGCACTGTAGTTGTGCAGTGGCTCCTTTCCTCTTGGTAAGGGTAAAATACTCTTTAGCTGTGGCAAGCGGCTCTTCTAGGAGGCCACTCCAAAATCAATTCAATGTTCTCTAGTCTTAGGTAGTGTCAAAGTCTCTGTACCATGGTCTTCAACTGCCTTGGGGCAAAGCTCTCTTGCTCTAGGGTACACTCGAGCACATTATTCTATTTCATTTCTCTTTCTCTTGTTCTTTTGAAGTTTCTATAGTATATATGAACAATTATTTTTCATGTTATTATTCTTATTATGCTGCTTCCTCCGGTGCCTTAGATGACCGCGGAGGTAGCAGCAGTAGGGGAGTGAGCTTTATGAAGCTTCATCTGTGGTGGAAATGTGGGAGGTTGGGCTGTGGCACCCTAGCAGCACCAGCTGAACTCGGTTGAGTCCCTGATTAGGCTGAAGGAACATAGAGAGTAGAGGTCCCCTTTTTGTTTTGTTTCATTGTTGGTGTCGGCTACCCCCAAAACTGGGGGAAGTGCCTTGGTATATGTATGTATGTATTATTCTTAAAGACCCGATTAGTGACAGAATTTGGAAGAGTGTGTGACAGAAGGAAGTTGAGAGTTAATGTGGGTAAGAGTAAGGTTATGAGATGTACGAGAAGGGAAGGTGGTGCAAGGGTGAATCTCATGTTGAATGGAGAGTTACTTCAGGAGGTGGATCAGTTTAAGTACTTGGGGTCTGTTGTTGCAGCAAATGGTGGAGTGGAAGCAGATGTACGTCAGAGAGTGAATGAAGGTTGCAAAGTGTTGGGGGCAATTAAGGGAGTAGTAAAAAATAGAGGGTTGGGTATGAATGTAAAGAGAGTTCTACATGAGAAAGTGATTGTACCAACTGTGATGTATGGATCGGAGTTGTGGGGAATGAAAGTGATGGAGAGACAAATTGAATGTGTTTGAGATGAAGTGTCCAAGGAGTATGGCTGGTGTATCTCGAGTAGATAGGGTTAGGAACGAAGTGATGAGGATAAGAACGGGTGTAAGAAATGAGTTAGCAGCTAGAGTGGATATGAATGTGTTGAGGTGGTTTGGCCATGTTGAGAGAATGGAAAATGGCTGTCTGCTAAAGAAGGTGATGAATGCAAGAGTTGATGGGAGAAGTACAAGAGGAAGGCCAAGGTTTGGGTGGATGGATGGAGTGAAGGAAGCTCTGGGTGATAGGAGGATAGATGTGAGAGAGGCAAGAGAGCGCGCTAGAAATAGGAATGAATGGCAACGATTGTGACGCAGTTCCGGTAGGCACTGCTGCTTCCTCCGATGCCTTAGATGACCGCGGAGGTAGCAGCAGTAAGGGATTCAGCATTATGAAGCTTCATCTGGGATGGATAATGGGGGAGGGTGGGCTGTGGCACCCTAGCAGTACCAGCTGAACTCGGTTGAGTCCCTTGTTAGGCTGGGAGGAACGTAGAGAGTAGAGGTCCCCTTTTTTGTTTTTGTTTCATTTGTTGATGTCGGCTACCCCCCAAAATCGGGGAAAGTGCCTTGGTATATGTATGTATGTAAATATTCTTAAACTTCTCTCGTAGTATATTTCCTTATCCCCTTTCCTTATTGAGCTATTTTCCCTATTGGGGTCCTTGGGCTTATAACATCCTGCTTTTCCAACTGAGACTATAGCTTAGTACATAATAATAATAATAATAATAATAATGTTATTTACGAACCAGTGGTAAGCCCCTTCCCCCAAAAACCCTAAAATATCGCTCCAATCACACAAAAATATATATGCAAGAAGTACCAAATGTGCACACGAGCCCGTGTATTTTTCTGGGCAAATGTTAAGCAAATGTTACACTTTCATCGTATCTAAATATCATCTTAATTATTGTCTCTGATACTTTATGCATCTTTCAAGATAATCATAACATAAAAATTGTAAATATATAAATATGAAGACAAAGAAATACAAAGAACATACCTTAGAGAGATGTGCAGTAAACATTTAATTACGAATAGCATATACTGTAGAATATAAATAAAAATATGTATAGTCCTCAGGATATCATAGAAAATGGTGGAATTACTGTATATGGGTTACTAAAATAAATAGCTCTCCCTGGAATACAGTAATACCTCGATATACTAGTGTCCCAACATACGAGAAATTCGAGATGCGAGGAAAGTTTCGAACAAATTTTTGCCCCGAGATACGAGACAAATTTAAGATACGAGGATACGAGACGGTTCCCTATGCGGCCGCTAGGTGGCCAAGTGTGCGAGGGGCTGCTCTTGAGGACAGCATTGCTCGCTCTTTCTCCGAGCATCAGCTGCAGTTAGCATTTTTTACGTGTTTTTGCGTTAATCAATACAGAATTAAGTGAATAAGCAATGGATCCAAAGCAAGCGAGTGCAAACAAGGGTAGTGAAAAGAAAAAGCGTATGATGAATATCGAGATAAAGCATGAAATAATCGAAAAACATGAGAGTGGTGTACTGTATGAGTGACTGAGCTGGCTCGCCAATATGAGAGGAATACATCAACAATATGTACCATCCTCAAGCAGAAGGATGCTATAAAGAGCACCAAGCCTTCCAAAGGACTAACCATCCTTTCCAAGCAGCTCAGTGATATTCATGACGAGATGGAGAGGCTTCTTTTAATATGGATAAAGGAGAAAGTTATCGGGAGATAGCATGACCAAGACGATCATCTGTGAAAAGGCCAGCAGAATCTACGATGACTTGAAAGAAAAGCAAGTAGCCAAGAAAGGGGAGACTTCGACGCCTGCGGAAACCATCAAAGCCAGTCATGGCTGGTTGGATAATTTCAAAAAACGGACTGGGATATACTCGGTTGTGAGGCATGGGGAAGCAGCAAGTTCCGACTCAAAAGCCACAGCGGACTACGTCAAAACTTTTGCCTCAGTTATCGCAGAACAAAGATACATCCCCCAACAAGTGTTCAACTGCGATGAAACTGGCCTTTTCTGGAAGAAGATGCCCAGGAGGACATTCATCATGGCAGAAGAGACTACAGGGCCATAAACCCAAGAAGGACCGGTTAACTCTAGCCTTTTGTACCAAAGCCAGCGGTGACTGTAAGGTCAAGCCACTGCTGGTGTACCACTCAGAAAACCCACGTGCTTTCAAGAGCCAAAGGATCTTGAAAGAAAAACTGCAAGTGATGTGGCGCGCTAATTCTAAGGCTTGGGTTACGCGGTATTTCTTTACAGAATGGGTTAATCTGTGCTTTGGTCCAGCAGTTAAAAAATATTTAGCCAAGAAAATCCTGCCAATGAAATGTCTCCTGGTCCTTGACAATGCCCCTGGTTACCCTTCTGGTCTCGAAGAGGACATTCTTGATGAGTACAGGTTCATCGAGGTCTTTTACTTCACGCCCAACACCACGCCACTCCTCCAGCCCATGGACCAACAAGTAATCTCTAACTTTAAAAAACTGAACACGAAGCATTTGTTCAAGAAATGCTTCAATGTCACAGACAGAACCAATTTCACCCTTCGTGAATTTTGGAAGGAACATTTCAATATCATCCATTGCTTGAAAATTACTGATGATGCATGGCAGGGTGTCACACGAAGAACTCTTAATTCAACATGGAAGAAATTGTGGTCAGCTTCCGTCGTTGAGAGGGACTTTGAAGGGTTCGATACTCCAGACCCTGATGAACCCAAACCTGTTGTGGTGGATGAAATCGTGTTTCTTGGAAAGTCCATGGGGCTGGAGGTAGATGAGGCAGATGTGAACGACCTTGTCGAGGAGCATCAGGAAGAGCTCACGACACAGGAATTGATCGAGCTCCAGGAGATGCAACATTCAAGAGGTGTAGCAGGAGCTCAGTAGGGAGGAGGAGGTGGAAGAGGAGGACCGCCTTTCTACGAAGGAAATTAGAGACATGTTAGCGAAGTGGCAGGAGTTTTCTTATTTTATGGAAAAGAGGGACCCGGACAAGTTGGCGTGTAGTTGTGCGTTAGCCTTTTGTGACGACACTTGTGTATGTCCTTTTCGCAACATTTTGGAGGTGAGACAAAATTAATCATCCCTAGCTAGGTTCCTTTTAAAAAGGCCGGCAAAAAGTGAAAATGAAAGCGAGTCAACAGAGCCAAGCCGGAAGAAAAGTAAAAATGAAAATGAAAACCAAATTAGAATCAAGTTTAGTGTAATGTAAGATTAACATTTATTTCTAAGTGTGTGTACAGTAAGCTAATTTCATTTAATTTAAATTCAAACTTTAAATTATGTTACGTAGTCTTACAAAAGTGTAGCGTACCGAACGTGTTACCCTCAAGTCTCTCTTCTCCTCTTTCTCTCTCCCTCCTCCTCCGCACACACCGCCATTAGCCGCTACCGCCTGTCTCGAAGGTAAGGACTCCATAATAATGTCACATTTTATTGCAGATCATAACCAGTACATAGGTATTTGTTATTTTGTGAGCATAGGTGGTGAATTAGAACAATTAAAAAAAAGTTTTTTCCACTGTAATATACTGTTTTTAGGTGTTTTTCCAGAGGGTGGGAACGGATTAATTTTTTTTTAGTTATTTTATATGGGAAAAATTGATCCGAGATGCAAGCGAATCGACATACGAACTCGGGTCCCGAAACGCATTAAGCTCGTATCTCAAGGTATTACTGTATTCTAAGAAAACGTGAATGAATAGGTAATCGGGTCAGAAAAGGGTTGCATATGAACCAGGGCATTCATGCATAAATAAAAAATACTTTCGTCAAGGAAAACTATTTGAAATTTGAAATATAAACATTCTCCCAGCCAAAAATCACCAAATTTGTAAGTCAGAGACTGGGAGTTGCACTAATCAAGCACACTTTACATCAGCACCTCTTACCTCTTGAATTTATCCCATCCTCATTTTTGTCTCATATGGCGATTCTTTTTTTTTTTTCTATTTCTATAAACCATCCCCTTACTAAATTTGCCAAACCAAAATATCAATTTGCATATCTTCCTCTGAATTTGCCATTACAACAATATCACCTGGATACAGTAGCCTATATAACCCCTTTCCCTTATCTAGAGTTTACCAGTTCTTGATGTCAATTCATCCCATCTTCGTTAAGCTAATCAGTCTAACCATAAAGTTACCGTACTTTATAACGTAATTTTCAGTATACTTCATTGATTAATCACAATGATTTTAGATACTTTCTCTTTCCCAGGCAAAGACTTTTATGTTAAACATACACCTTCCCCTAGTCAATCATTCCTTCTCTTGATTTCTGGAGCTGCCTTATAATTCAAATCTTTAGTACATTTACCCTTCAGTTTGACTAGAGCCTTTAATGCCAAACCTATAATGTTTACATGAAACTTTAAACAGCTAGATCTAGGTAAAATAACTGCATTCTATACTGTATAGCATTGCAAGATATCAAATCACTGGCCTTAAATCTGATAACCAAAAAAGACCACATATTTTCTACACCTCAGCATGCATGGTCCAAGCATCCAACAGTAATTTCATATCCTTGTATAACCTAAGCTAACTCATAGCTCAAGTTGAGATTCAATTCACGAAATTTATCTACTGCCTCTAAACAAAAAGCTATAAATAATCATTCAAATTACATCTCTGAAAAGTACAAAAATCTGATGTGCTAAGGTGTTACGTCAAGCATTCATCTTAATGATGCAAATGGTTTCTAAAGCATTACTAAGAGTTTATATCTACCAATGACAGATGTAGTCTCATGAATTAACGTACTATATACTGTAGTGTATAGATATGTCTCAGCCTTAGGTACTATTAAGATTTTAACATTTTAAATCATTTCCAGATCTAATGACAACTACTCTACTATATAGAAAGTCACCCATTTTCTTAACATAATTTTCCTTTTTTCAATTCATGGTTCATTGAAAAAACATACATATGCATACACTTGACGAAACATAAAAGATTACATATACATTGGCTTCAGAATATAGAATTTGTATCATGAAACTGTGTAAGGTAGGAGTACCCGTTAGCCATGGTATTAGGCTTTAGGATAAATTAGCCTAACTGATAACAATTCTTTACAACAATATCCAAAAGCTATCACCTTACCCATTGATAGTAGCTGTTAAAAAATTTATTAACATGTGTTGTAAGGAGGCTTACTTCACCTATTATTTTCAAAGCAGAATGTTTCAAATAAACTTTTCACTTTCTAAAATGTTAAGTGTTACTTCTATCGTTGTTTTCTGTGCTGTCTAATTCCTTCCCACCAAAATGACCATTTACAGTACTGTACATGAGAAAATAAAATTTCTAATTACTTTATCAAAATTAGAAGATATCGAATAACTTTTCTCACAATAAGACAAGTATAAACACATATCTTGATGGAATAAAATAAGTAACATTATTTCAATTTTGCATTATCAGTATAAAACTCTTTAGAGAAAATTTTAGGCTTCATATCAGACTACAGTGCACTACACAAATTAATATAAAAAAATTAATTCAGCATTAATTGCATAGTAAGCTTAGGCAAAGCAAAGCAAAGCAAAGCAAATCAAAGCAGGGCAAAGTAAATTCACAGAAAAGCAAAAATAGTCCAAAGAATGAAATATAGACCAGTACAGTATATTTGCAGCTAAGGGAGTAATCAAAGAGCAAACATGTAGGAAGTAAATGTAAAAATGGCGATCATAAATCATATGAAATTATCAATGATTTGTTATCATATCAAATAATCTCCCTCCCTCTGCCTTGATAGCGTAACAGTGAATATAGCCAGTTCAAAAATATAGAAGGAATGGTGTTTAAATCTTAAACCAGAAAAGGACGGGTGAATGGGTTTCTTCCTATAAGGGACAGTCTGACAGAACTCAAAAAATTCAGTCAAAATGCTTTCTAACGGAGTCAACTATTGATTGAGATCCCCATTAAAGATGTGAAAGTTTGTTCTCTCTTACTTAAATTGCATTCTGATACTCTTGTAGATCAAGGTGGTTATAAAGGGAAGGAAACTACTCGTAAACTAATATTATGAAGCAATAAAACAAAACTATTTCTAAAATGTTGATGTGCTACTATTAAAAACAGAATATTGTTTTGCCCAATGTAAAAGTGCTGTCTAGATATAGTTATTAGGACATTTATATACTGCAAAGCCCATTTCATAAGTAAACATTGACAAAAATGTACAGTACCCCGGATACATCATGTTTACAGTATAAAAAATGCAAACAGCTAATGTATTGTACTTCTGATAGTTCTAACTTTGCAGAAGTCTTGTAACTTCAAAACTAGTTTAATCATATTACTCAGCCAAGAATCTTAGCTCTAATTGGGATAACGTGAAGGGTTTTTTAAAAAAAAAAAAAGTAACACTGATAAATAAAACAAAGCTTTGTGAAGGATTAAAATCAAGTTGACTGATAGCATAGATTATGTTGAGTGAAATTTGTAAATTTACAAAATTTAATTACAAACAAGAACTGGTTCATTAGGGGTAATCATCCAGTACCCTGTGTTAAAGTTTTGACTGATTCTCTCATGGGTTCACAGCATTTCTACTTTACATTTCTTCATAATCTAATGACTCGATTCTTCACGTGGGATAATTCTGCTTAAATATTATATTATATGGCTCACAATTCAACAAATGTTATCAAGTAGATTTGGCTTTTAGCTCTTATATAAAATTATATGAATAGTAAAGCAAAATTTTCTAAGATCAAACAATTTTTTGGTAAAGGAGTCACTTGCTTACACTTTTTAGCACTAAAAAAGTTACGATTTGATACAGTACGGGGAAGGATGACTCAACAACCTGATCATAATTAATTTTCTTGAACACATAAAAACTCCATTAAATATTCCTATTCCTTCATTAATTTACTCATTCTAGGTTACCTAGCATCACAGCTGCTAAAGGAGCCTTTGGTGACATCAAAATAATTCATTATGAACTGAATATAAGATTCCAAAGGGTAGCTTTGTAACTAATCCATACACCTGACTTCAATAACCTACCACTGGTAGTCCTAATGTCCTATCCTATGACATTATGCCTGGATTGTCAGCTTCCTATGATGCTTTTGCTTTTAATATATGCAATATGATGTTTTTAAGTGAGGTGTAAGGTAAAGATTAGGAAAGGAAATATAAGTTTGGCCTCTGGCTTGGGCAATTACTCTTCTTCCACCATCTTTTTTTTTCCCAATATCTTGATAAAACATAAAATCCTTGTGTCTTTTCCAGACAAATGTGAAACCTATTAATGAATTTCACTTGTTTATTTCAGTTATAGCAATTTTGAGAAAACATTCAGCATATGCTTGTCTAAATGACAGTAGCAACTATCTATCCTATCTGGCAATCTTTCCGTTACACTTCTACAGGGAACTTCCACTACCACTATTCAATTACTGAGTCTGCAAAATGTCTGTATACACACACTGTTAAAAAGTCCTATAATGTCAAATAGTTAGTATTACAGAATGTTCTCAACTTACAAACTTAATAAGTCCCAAGAAGCTATAAGTATGTCAAATTTTGTTAAATTTTGGCCTTGGGTAGGCCTAACCTGAATCCCATACCTAAGATTTCTAGCTACAAAAGTAAAAAAAAAATAGTCGAGTTTCATATGAAAAAGATATATGGTTATTACATATGTGGTTTTGCTTACTGTATTAAATGATATAATATTGTTTTACAGTATTTCTTTATCTTATCTTTGCAGTTTTCAGTTGGATTTGTTTATATCTCCAA
The DNA here is from genome assembly GCF_036898095.1 of Palaemon carinicauda. Classification (NCBI taxonomy): domain Eukaryota; kingdom Metazoa; phylum Arthropoda; class Malacostraca; order Decapoda; family Palaemonidae; genus Palaemon; species Palaemon carinicauda. The sequence goes on from NW_027170416.1 coordinate 26,726, forward strand.
ATGTTTATAAATTGGGAACCTGTAATGGCCTTTTTTTACCTATAATGCAAAGCTGTGCAACAGATTTATTGGCAATGTTGTGAATGTTGATACTCATAAGCTTAACAGAAGTTGGAATGCTGTCCCAAAGTGCCAAGCACCATTCCTTACCAGTTTTCCCTTTACTGTATTTAACATCTCAAAAATTTTAAAAGTAATTTGCATTTATTCCAGCTATACAAACCAGTCTGTCCTGAGATGGGGAGACTTCCTACAACATTGTTGATGTCTATATCTGGGTAAATCAAAATTAGTTTTGGTGCTTGAAGGGACTTCTTTCAGATCACCACAATCACCAGCTTATGACAGAACTAGAGAAGCCTGTCTCAGTGGAGAACCAAGTTGTCTTCCGAGTCTGTCAGGATCCAGTAATTGTCCAGGTAATGAGTAAGATAAGGGACTTTGCTGTGTGCCTTTGTTGAAATTGGAGTAAAAACAAAGCAAAGAACTTTGAATTGGCACACCTCGCTCGCTTATGACACACGGTGGTACTTCCTGGCAGAAGACTGGATTGGGATCTGGAAGTACGCATCTTCAAGTAGATCATCATCGTAAAGCTTAATGGCTTGATCGCTTTCTTGACTGTACCTGGAGTCTCCCGCCTGAATTCAGGGTTGAGAAGTCTATGACTGGCTTTCGACTTCCAGACATCCTCTCTACAAGAACGTTTACTGAAGAAGCCAGAAAGAGCCGTCACTTCCACTGTGTTCAGCAACAGTTCTTGGACTGTGTAGAAGGCATACCAAAGGTGCACATGCGCATGTCCTTATTTTCTGTTCCATGTATATCTGTATATTCAGGAGTAACTTGGAGTGCAACAAGAGCCTAAGCTCGCAAGTCAACCAACCGGTGAGGGAGGTTGTGTGTAAATATATAGGAGAACACCAGTATGTGACTATTCAAACTTGGCCCCCAACCTGCTAAGAGAAAAATTTAAAAATGAGAGCACTGTAGCAAGTAGGTGAGAGGGTAAGAGATCGTGAGTGGAGAAAGATGATGAGCGATTGATTGAGAGCTGAGCAGATGACTTTGTAATTTGTGATCGTGCACATGTGTAAGAGCACGCTAACACCTAGTAGTATGTCTAGTATCTCTCTAATGGAAGTGCGAACTGGAGAGATGGAGCTACAATAAGAGCGAGTGATCACTTTCAGATCTGTGGTCGCAAACTGATGTCACTCCAACAGATGATCGAGCTCACGAACACCTGTGGGGAAAATCAAGTAGCATGACATCTTCCCACCTCTACCTTTGTCCTCAGTGAAGGATGAGGCACCACTGCCTCTCACAACGGCAGAGAAACAGTGAGTGTTTTATGAAACTCCTATCGCTCAGTTTTCCAGGACTAATTGTCTAATTGGGGAAAAGGAAGGGCAGCTGCTCTATTCTCTTCTGACCAGCAGAGTGTATAAAGTCAGCTAAATGACTATGTGCCTGAGAGCAAGGAAAGTACGAGGAGCACACAAGGCGAAAGGAGTCTTTTGGTCCCTTTCATAGAGCAATTCCGATCTTGTGGCAATCCAGAGGAACGGAATCTTTTGGTCCTGTTAAAAAGGCAATTTAGGTCTTTTGGCAATCTCTCCTGTTCCACTTATTTTCCCCTGTAATATCACGATGCCTTTTTGGTAGATTTAGTGTCTTATCCAGTGTTGTAACGGATTCAATTCTATTTCCTGTGCAAGGGAATAAGGAGGAGCCAACGAGGATGAAAAACTCGGACCTGAGACCAATGGAGGTGTTGAAGGAGAATGTGGAGAAAGAAGAGGAGCCATGAGGCTTGCCAACATTTGACACCAAGAAGAGCATATTTCATAACTTCTTTTATTTCTCTAATGATGACCACAGCTCACTTGTCAACTCTTTGTTAAACTTTACCCAAGTGCAGATATTCCATTCTTCAAATCTCAACCTGGAGAACTAAGGTTTGAATAGACACTCGTAGAGCAGTTTTCCTTTGGTTTCAAAGCACCAAATAAAGGCTACATGCAGTAAGGGTGAACTACTTTTTCATCAGCTCTTTCTGTGAATCTGGGAAAACATATGCCCACAACAGCCCTCCTGATATCATCGTTAGTTTCAAGCTATAATATAAAGCATATGAAGGTTAAAATTACTTGTATATCCTACTAAAGTTTATAGGACATGGTCATGTATCACACAGTTCACACTGGAGAAATTCCACTAAAAATCTCCTCCTCTCCCTTATATCAGCCCCTCCTCTTTCTTCAACCAACCAACAAAGTCTTTGAGATTCTTGCCTTTATTTCTGATTAAGTAAGAGCTACCTTAGTCTGTTTTTAGGTTACCATATCAAGTCACACCACTCTCTCTAGCCAATGGCAACATTCCCTGCCTAAGCCATTACTCAAACTCCCTTGACACCCCCAGCTTAGAGATGTAGGGATCCTCACATCTCACTCTACCACGATCCAAATACTTGCAATTCTAGCCGTCATTTATGATTATGTAAGGTCTACTCTAGTGTATTTCAATGTTGTATTCATATTCAAAACACAAAAAATAGTACTACGAAACTCTCTTTAATTCTCTGCCTCCCCCACATGTACTACCCATAATGTAAGTGAAACAATTTATCAGTAATGCAAGATGTCGACACGACGAAATTTGTTTTTTCTTATTTTACCTTTTTTCTCAATTACCATTTCTGCAAAGTAAAATCTTCATGTCTTATATATTTCATATTAGTACAGTATTGTTCTTTGTTTCACGTGTAAAAGTTAGCCTATTGTCCTTATTTCCATCTATTGCCATTCTAGGCAATATTTTTTATGTTCTTACGTGTGCAGTCTCTAATTCTAAGGCCATGAATTACCCAAAAGAGAAATGATCCAGTTCATAGTGACAATTACACGCTAGGTGGAATGACAGACAAATTGACAAACTTTATGTCTAATGAACTACACACACACGCGCGCGCGCGCACACACACACACACACACTCACTCAAAGGAAAAACATTTTTTCATTATACAGTATTTCTGTTTGAAATAAAGTTCATTATTACTGTCTGTTGAGTAGTTCTATATCTTTCAACGGCTATTTATAGTGGAAATATGGAACAATATAGTCACTTCAATGAATGTGTAAAGTTTTTTTTTACAAATAAAATCGCATTACTATACTTTACTGTACCTTATAATTATACATTATAGAATACTTCTTGTGTCAAAGTACGTAAATGGATATTTTCATTACATTTCTGTACAACGTAAGGTCCAGTATTACTAATGAGTAGTTTTATATCTTTTGATGGCTAATTATCTTGGAATTACTGTATTATGGAATAACAAAGTCACTTCAATGAATATAAGTTATTTTTATGCTTAAAATCACAGTGTTTTTCCATTGGTTAGAGATAATTACATGTAACAAATTTCTTAAAGAATATTCTATAATCACTTCACAATGAATGGAAAAATATTTTGGTTGTTTAGAGTGAAATATAATGGAGAATAAAGAAAACTTTTGACAAAGTTATTCTGTAATCAGCAGTAATACAAATAAACATGGAAATGTAGCTTATTTTGGAGTAGCCTATGTGAGCAAGTATAGCTAATGGTGACAAATTTCATGAATAGCTTAATTAAGGGGTTAAAGGTGTACTTTTGGTATATCAGTTGTAATAGTAAACTCAATTTTTGCTGATTCTAAGTTGGCAGTTTTGGTGATTCACATATAGTATTGAGATCTGCAAAATCTTTTGATTATTAATCAATCACGGTCTTTGCTGACTTTCGCAGCATCTTCTCTAAGATCGATATGTACCGCTATGTCCTTGTTCCCCCTTGTCTTCATTTTCTTTTCCTTTTTACCTTTTATGTTGTACTGTATACAGAATACAGTTGGGTTTTTGTTATCCACGGGTTCGATATTTCGGTATTGGTTATTTATGATACAAATAAATAAACATATTCAATAAAAACTCAACTATTCGCGGTTTCGTGATAATCACTCTGTCTCCCAAGTAAGTCTTCAGACTGAAAGGCCTGGACTTCTCCTTTTGGGAAATGTCTATGCTGATGAGGAACTTTGAGCAGTCGCATCAACTCTGACTACCCTCCCAGAGTACTTGACCCGCAATTTGGGATGATGGGAAAGTTGTCAGCTTTTATAAACACGCTCTGTATGAACCTTTTAAGGAGTGCATTTGTATTTTCCTTAACGATATAGAGCTGGAGCTATTATAGGGGATATTACTTTCGCCGTAGCTGAAATACGAGCCTTAAGATTTTAGCGAGATATAACTACCCTAACCGCTAGTAAACGGAAGGGGTGGGGGTAGCCAGCTACCCCACTCACTCAGACACCTGGGCTGAGCACCCACTATACTTGCAAGCATGACTTTTTTTTAGCTCCAGGTTTGTATAGTTAGGAAAAATACAAATTACTTAAAATTTGTCATTTGTGCCATCACTCTATACAAACCCTCGCTATTTATGACTTACCTCTTGAGAGGGAGAAAGTCCGTGCCAACTGGCTCTTGGCATTTGACCCGAGGTTCTCTCCCTTGAATATAGATTGTTAGCAGTAGGAACCCTGCACCTCGCTAACTGTCGTGTTCTGCACGACTAGCGCCCTGCACAAGCTGTGTGTTTGTGACACAAGCAATGTGGCAGGTATAGACTAAATTACACAAAGAAAATAGATATAACCTGCAGAGAGGTGAGGTCAGCTGTGCCGAGTACCATGGTGCCAATTCCCCAATGGAGGGGAAGGTGAAAGAAAGAAAGAAGCCATTCATTCTAACTCATTCACCCCAGACTAACCTGGGTAACATCGGCCCTCGACCCTCGGCTACTTGTCCATAAAGGAGCTTTGAACCTTTCCGGTTGTCCTGAAAGGACTTCTTAGACATTCTGACTCTGTTGTTATGAATCCATAGCAACTCTAGGCAAAAAATCATCTTCATAGACAGGCACTTAATTCTAATAGCCTGGCCTTCTCCATCATGAGGCTCAATACTACACAGTATTCTAGAAGTTTTATTCCAGCTGTGACCAAGTTGTGGAATGATCTTCCTAATCAGGTAGCTCAATCAGTAGAACTTCAAAAGTTCAAAGTTGCAGCAAATGTTTTTATTAATGACCAGGCTGACATGAGTCTTTTTATAGTTTATATATGACATATCTGTCTGTTTTGACGCTGTTAATAGTTTATATATGGCATTTCTGTTTTGACGTTGTTACTGTTTTTAGAGTGATTTATTATTAATTTGTTCTCATCATTTATGTTTCCTTATTTCCTTTCCTTACTGGGCTACTTTTCCCTTTTGGAGCCCTTGGAGTTACAGCATCTTGCCTTTCCAACTAGGGTTGTAGTTTGGCTAATAATAATATTAATAATAATAATAATAATAATAATAATAATAATAATAATAATAATAATAATAACCAAATTGCTCATTTACCTCCCAGCCCTCACCCAAAAGAGCACGGGGTGGGTCAAAGTCATCAAAGTAGGCCGTCTCTTGTTGATGAGAGAGACTTCATTAGGCCTCTCTTGCCGAGGCGGGGAAGCTCCTGTCGAGGACTTTGGGAAGACAAGCCAAACCTTTGGAACTCCACCTAGGGTCTGAAGGATGAGAGGCGCTGGAAAGGAGAGAAGCCATAACAACAGGGAAATCCTAGGCGTGCCACCTAAGGATTGCCAAGGGGGTAGGGCCCTGTAACTGCCTCACACACTAAGTTAAATAGTACACTGAACCAAGGGAGGTCCTTACCACCTATGGAGCTGGGAGGAGGATCCCTAGGGCAACCAGGAGCCCTAGGTCTCGGAACCTGAAAGGAAGGGTGGGTTACTCATCTTACCTGCAGGTAAAGGTGACATCGGACCAACTACCTGGGATTTTACCAGGTGTTGGCCTCTTGAAGCAGTGCTCTGCTCAGCTGCCTCCTTTGATCATTCACCCTGAGCCCAATGAAATTCACAAAGGGAATTGTCACCCTGCTGCTCATGTGAGGCGAGCTGATCTATTGGTGGGTGACGATCCATGGGAGACAGGCACTTGCAAACCTGCGAGGGTATCGGGACAGTTGGTCTCGGGGACCGATGCAAGGGTAAACAGCAAGGAGGTGAAGAGCGGCGAGGTGGCAAGAGCCTCCTTGGTGAATGCCTGGCAGATGAGTGCCAAGAAGGAGATTTTCGACCTCTAGGCAAGAGTTGCTGGTGCTTAAAGAGACGCCCACGTGAGCCTAGAGTCAGGATCTTTCTGTAGTGAGACACGATAACTCGTCACCTGATAGTGAGGGGACGATAGCCTATTCAAAGAGGAGTGGCGAGGAGTGGGCGAGACCAGCCTAGCCAACGCATAGCGAACAGTTGGAGCTGTAGAGTAACAAGCTGTTAACAAGTCACGCGACACTGACAAGTCACTCAACGCTACCGCATAGCGAGCAGCCGTCAAGCTACGAGAGCAAAGAGGATCAAGGTAGCAAGAACCCAAAGGCTCAGAATGGCGAGAGCCTGAAGGCTTGGGATTACAAGAGTTAGAAGGTTCAGTGTGACGAAAACCCAAAGACTCGGGGTCTTGAGAGCCGGAGGGCTCGGGTCACGAAAGCCAGAAGGCTCAGTGCATCGAGAGCCTGAAGGCTCAGGGTCACAAGAGCCAGGAGGCTTAGCGTAACAATGGCCAGAAGACCGGGGTTCAAGAGAGCCCAAAGGCTCAGTGCAATGAATGCCCGAAGGCTTAGCGTGACGAAAGCCTGAAGGCTCAACGCGACGAAAGCCCGAAGACTCAGGGTCACGAGAGCCCTAACGCTCAGCATGACGAGAGCCTGAAGGCTAAGGGAGTCAGTCCAAAGGATCGAACAGGCGTCTTCTTACCGCAAGAGGGAGCAGACCGACCTGGGTGACGAGGAGTTAAAAGCTCCTCCACCCGACAAACCCCAAAGGGGAATGTCTACGCTGTTCCTCCGGAGAGAGAACCTGTTCTGACTGATTCAGAGAAGAAAAACGTTGGATCCGAGGCTATGGGGGGGGGCCTCACTCGCAGACGAGAGACGACCACCCGCAAGAGAAACTTGCCTCAGACTTTGCTCCACCTCCAACAGAAGATTGGCGCAGGATGGGAGAAAGCGAAGTCTATGGCGACGAGATAGCAGCAGCTGATCTACGTCGAACTCTCAGCAATTCTCCCCGGAAGTGGAAAGGTTGCTAAACAACTGACGAAGGGAAGTTCTTCCTTGGAAGGGAGAGCAGCCCAACAACCAGGGAGATTAACTCTTACTGGGAAAGGAAAGTCACCAATTCCTGGAGGTGGACCTATGGGCATCGCTCTCTGCTTCCCGTCAACTAGCCTTGTTTAAATTGAAGGTTGGCATCGAGCGCTGCCTGGGAAAAGTAGCGAGGCTAGTTTCTTGGTTCACCCTGAAGGGATCCCCCGACTGGAACACCCAAAGGAACCCAGCATGCAACTACCCTCATTCCTACAATTGAGCATGAGGAACAAAGGAGTAGCAGAAGTGTGTTGCCAAGACTGTACACTCAGCAGAGATCAAGTCCTCGTATGGGAAAGGTGATTGTCACCGTGCTGATAAAGAACTGCCACAAAAGCAGGGCTGTGACGAAGCAGGTAGAGCAGATTCCACATGAACGAACGGCTCTGCTCTTTTACATCAGTTAACTTAGCCAAACAAAGAAGTACGGCATCGCTAGCTGAGGAAAAATAAAAAATTATTCAAGAAAAAACTCCCTTGGGAGGATCACCTAATCCGCATTCGGGAAAGATGTCCCCGGAGAGAACAAAAACATAATAAGGTCTGTACACTCCCTTCCCCAGCCGTTATCGTCATGGGAAGGACAGCGGCAGCATAAGAACTGTAAAAAAAAGAATTACAATTAATTAATCTGCTGATGAAACAAACTACTCGGGAGAACCACTCAACCCTCCGGCGGGAAAAGCAAAGTGGGTGCTCAGTCCAGGTGTGTGAGTGAGCGGGGTAACCGGGTAACCCCCAGCCCTCCCGCTAACTAGCGATTGGGGTAGTTATACCTTGCTAAAATCTTATGGCTCGTCTTTTAATATCCCCAATCAATAGTGAGGGTTTGTAGAAGTGACAGAACAATTGAGCACCCCGATTAACTGCTAGTAGTTATAACTACCTTATTACATTTTAACAGCCACCATATCATTTCCACTAAAGTCATAGGCCTGTTAAAGGATGAAGACTTGTATTTGTGTATGAACAAGTAATCCATCAATTTCACTTCAGCCAACTCCCCAGGCTTTCCTTGTTTTATTTTGAGGAACAGTCCTCCACTCACAACACCTTTGCTTAGGCATTTCCAAAGGCTACCAGACTTCTCTTGTAAAGGCCCTACTTGCAAAGAAGTACAACTCAAAGCGACTATTTTCCTGTAAATGTTAAGGATAGAGTACTGTGTCAACTTGTGTGGCTTAATAGAAGGATGCTTCACTCTTGCCCCATAAACTCAGGAATGTATGTAAACCCAGTCTTAAGTAGTAAGAAAAATAAAGATAGGAGGCAGTATGAATAAAAATAAATTGCTTGTATAGGTAGTTACAGCATAACTCGGGTAATGATAAAGGATTTGAAGCAGTTTGCAGCTATTATCAAAAGTGCCCTTAACTGAACAGAAGCAAAATTCACTGACAATCTATACCTTAATGTTGTGAATGTCACAAAATAAGCAATTTTTTGGACACAATGTACAATCACACAAAAAAACTGATACAGTACATTTGAAAACCAGCTAACTTTGAGTGTACTGCTAGATATAAGCAAATCTAGAAAAAAAAGAAATATTATGGATATCATGTGATATAATGCATGCACACAGACTACTGATAAGAGATCATCAGTTGCAACATACAGTATATGATAATCTGATATCACTACTCAAAGTTTGCAGAAATGCTAAAGCAAAGAGAAGCAAGCGCACCTTTCCGATTGTTGACGACCATCTTGCCTTGAACCAAATTTTGGTGAAGTGATGAATCTGAACTGGAGCGAGGGAGAACCTCAGGTGGAGACAGCAATGTAGAAGGATAATGAAGACGTGGTGAAGTACTTAAATTTGAAGTGTGAGGATGATGTCGGGCCTGGGAGGATGGGGAAGTCCTCTGATGGGGGGTGCAGTTGCTGCCATGATAAACTGCTTCATGCAAATCTTGAACTTCTTGTACAGCTCCCTAAAACATTAGATGATTTCAATTAAAGCCAAATATATCTTTATGAATGTCAATATTCTTTTAAAAAATATCTTAAAATATCACTCTAAAAATATATTAAACTACATAGCATCAGATATCTTATAAGTAAACAATGTATTTGTTCTAGCTATACAAACCTGAGTCCTTTAGTATGGATATGATTTTTTTGGCAAAAGCTGGGAACAGCCAATGAAGAAATTAAAGAGGTGCTGGTAGGTACAGAACCTGTAGTTAGCTGTGGGAGTGAGGGAAGTCCCGCTCCCTTGCCAGCTTACCGAGCCTTTAATTTGATTTTACCTTGGACTTGTGAGGTGGATGAGGGGGAAATAAAACCTAAAGTTCTTTAGTAGGAGAGTCCTCCTTCCGAGGGAGGAAGACCCGCTCGCCAAACTAGCTGGGTAATAACTCAGGACCATGATGCTCAGTCCTGGAGGGAGAGCAGATCAAAGGATTCTCGCATCACGGACCAGAGATTTTTCATAAGAGAATCTATCTTTTCCTACGGGAACATTGTCTCCGTTAAGGTCTATTTTAAAGCAATGAGTTTGCCTCAACTCTTACACACTTCCTCGTTAGGAGTGTAGAGATTATATACTTCTACTACATCAGTGAATCAACTACCCGTTAACAGTGTGCTCATCTGCACACAGCTGCTAACCTCAAGGGAGGGGAAAAGATAGGAGGAAAGAAGGCCAAACATTCTCTCTCATACCTTAGAGATATCCTGCAACCACTATACTAGACACAAAGTTCCTTAACCTACTCAGAAGTGAGGCTGGCTACACCACTTGCTGGGCAGCTACCACGGGTCTCATGGAAAAGGTGTCCAAGGACCTGTGGTCACAATCCCAAAGACTGTGCCACGAAGGTGGTCTGTCTCTTCCACACCTGGGCAACCGAGTGGTTTTTCTTGAAGGCCAAAGTGAGCTCTCAGATGGGCTGAGGTCAATGATGTGTCGCATGACTCCTTGCAAGGTCTGCTGATCATTTCACATAGCCTGAAGGAAATGGTATTCTTAAAAATCTTCATCCTAAGCAAACTCACAAAGAGGTTCTGCAACTAAGGGCAACAACATTGCGTACGCTTCAGCAGGTCGGCAGAATTATCTGTTGCGCCCTCCAGCGATGAAACTGAAAAAAAAATCAAACCTTGAGTCAATGATCTATGGGTTTTGACTCTGCTACAAATTTGGGCACAAACGAGAATGAGAATAAGACCTACCTTCACTGCTTGGAATGTGATACCCAGTATGACAGACCTTGTAGTTCTCCTAGCTAAGGGTACAAAGAAAGCCGTCTTAAGAGCGAGGTCTCTGTCCGAGGCCAGCCTAAAGAGTTTGTATGGCACTTTCCTGAATGACCTTGACACTATGGTTACATTTCAAGAGGGAGGTCTAATTTCCTGACAAGGTTGAGCATGTTCAAAGCGCCAAATCAAAGCCAATAAATCTAACGAGGAAAAGATATCTACTGTACTCCTTTCAGTCAGAATACGTGGCTAAAAGCTGAGTGATAGCCTTTTACTGCCGACACCAAGAAGAAGTGGACTGAGATTTGTAAGTATGCATCCTGAAGGTCTATGGTCAACAGGAAGTTGTTCTACCCAATTGCCCCAATTACTGTACTGGGAATTTCCAAATTTAAGGGATAAACTGGTTCGAGCTAAAAAGGTCTATGACAAGCCTCCACCCTCCTATCAATTTCTCCACCATGAAGAGGCTGGCTGAAGAAACCTAGGGAACTGTCTAGTCTTTCTGGGATCACATAGAATACAATGATGGGATCGTTAGATTCTGTATCAGAGGAGGGAGATATCTCGTGATTGAGACACAATACCCTAAAAGGAGGACTTCTACCATCCAGGAACCTGCCCCGAAGTGATGCCACCTTGTTCAAGGACATAGCAGACATTTCTCCCCATGAGGTAAGTAGGGGGCCCTGCCCCCTCAGACGGGCGCCTCAATATTCTCAGCTCTTATGGGCCGAGGGATGACCTCTCAACCAAACGAAGATGAGGGTTCTCGTTGCCTTTAGTAATAGTAAACATGGTTCTGGAGGCAGACAACATTGAGGATTAAGTTGGAGTGGTGATGGTTGAGGCATTTACTGGATGAGTTGACAATCTTGCAACAAGTTTTCTAAATAGAGAGGCCTTGCAAGGCTTTTTAGATTTTTCAAAGAGAGGCCTTGCAAGGCTTTTTAGATTTTTCCACCAGTTCAGCTACCTAACCCTCGAACGGAAAAGTGCTCCCCCCTAGATTTTTTTATTTTATTATCATATTTCATAAATTGTATTTATTGTTTATTGGATCTCCAGTCCTTCTCTAAAAGAATTCTTTTTATTACAAAGTGACAGTGCCATGCACCAAGGAGGAATTATAGGCAAGAGGAAGTTGTCAAAGGAAAAGTTACTCAAAACCTGTTTTGTTATCATAACTTCTTCCAGTACACTGATGAGTGATTCATTGTGATGTAATTAAGATTAAGAGCAGATGAAACCGATTATTCTTATCATTAACCGATGTTGTCCCATCAGAGTGTAATTTTTTTTTTGTATATATTGACACAGAGTTTCCATGGATGGTGTTTCACATACTTGTCCCAAGAAACAAGTGAACATAAAGTGGCATGGAAAAGTTTTCAGCGGTAGCCAAACTTTCAAGTGTTGACAATGTCCAAACCCGGCTGACTGTTCATGCAGATAATGAACCACAGTGTTGTGGGGTTCTCTTTTAAGCTTAGAGTTTTTATTGTCATAAGCCTGGAACTTTCTCTGGATAATATCTACATTAAAAGGAAAGGCTCTGTCTTGATGTTAACAATTAGAAAATTTTCATCACAAACCAGATAGGGCTTATCCTGAAAAAAGGGCTCTTAGTGTTATATCTTATTTTTTGTGTGTGTGTTTCTTTGCAATCAAGAGAAGGGGCCTCAAGAAACATTATTATAAGTGGTCTCAACTCTTATTCATTTTCATGGGTGTAGAATAACCCTGATATACTGTGAATCTCTGAGGACTGTAAGCCTCTTTTGTTGTCTTTCTGATGTAAAGGTGAGAATGTAAAGTCAGGTTCAATGCGCAACCTTGTTTTAAAATCCCTTTGAGCTTTACATTATTGCTTATCAAAATTTGACTAAAATTGTTATTGTCGAATTAATTATTTGTCTTTTTTTTTATTAAATCTGTTTATTAAGTCTCTTTTATTGTATTTTGTTCTCTCAGGAATGAAATAAACTTATTTTCTCTTCTTCTTATAAACTAAGTTTTTCTTGCCCAGCAATGTCCCCTTCTCAGCCACTATTATTTTTTTTCTTAGTATCATTGTTTTTCCCTTTTTTTGTTTAGTACTTAAATAACCTGAAAACAGCTTATCTCTGAATAATATTAAGCAATTACATTATTAGCTGGGTCCCCTTGCCCACTATAAAATCCAAGGGGTGGTGCCCTGTGCTCCGTTCTCTTGACCTGTTACCAAGATTTTTGGGTATTCCACTGGTTTACCTTTTTGTGTAGTGAACGTTGGAGTGTGGTCGGCATTCGGACACTTGGCCATTTGGGTGCTACCTCTAGCCCCAATCCGCAAACCACTACATCATAGAGAGGAAGACGCCGACAAAAGCACAACGGAAAAGTATCCAAACGATCACTATTCCCCTGTGGCAGCGGCCGAGTCCCATGCAAGGCTATCTGCCAATAAGATAACGGATGTCCAAGGGAGAAAGTTCGGGAGGGAAGGTTCTCCGACCTTGAGAACCTGCCGTACTGCATTATCACACAAACAGCAACATACGCTATCAGGAAAGCTACAACATATATATAAAAATATCAAGAATGTTTCTATATACAGTACTGTATATAGAAGAAAACCTACGTTAAAAGGCTGACAAATTCGTAGATAATTTGTATTTTTCCTAACTATACAAACCTTAGCTATTTACATGGGGTAATTACTTCAGCGTAGCTGAACGACGAGCCATAAAAGTTTTAACGAGGGTTTCCTACCCCGCCGCTAGTTAGCGGGGGGTAGGGAGGGGTAGCTAGCTACCCCTCCCCCCTCACACACACCGGAGAATACTCCACTTTACTTAGAGGTAGGACTTATCATGGGGGACAGGGCTGGCGGGCACATAACTGTAAATAGCTAAGGTTTGTATAGTTAGGAAAAATACAAATTATCTACGAATTTGTCACTTGTTCCGTAACTGAAATACAAACCACGCTATTTACATGGGGTGACTTAACCCTTAGGAAGGGTGGTAAGTCCCGGCCATACAGGCTTTGGCTTGCCCGGGGATTCCATATTCGAGCGATCAAGTACTCGGACAATAGGGAATCCCTGCTCCTCGCTGCCGCGGCCTATGTAAGGTGTGTGCGAAGGTGAAAAGTGACTTGTCCCAGGCAGTTGCCCTGGAGTCCCTCAGAAGGAAATCCAGGCTAGGACTCTCCCAATACCACCTCGTCAGGGTATGGGGACATGACAGTATTACACCTAATACTAGGAACACAAGGAAGCATGGTCTACCTGCAGTGGTTTGAGGTCAGCTGTGCAGAGAACCCAGGATGCTGCTTTCTCCGTGGGAGGAGAGGATGAAGAAAAGAATAAGGGCCAGACAGATCTTTTCATTCATGCAGACTAACACCAGGTAACAATGCCCTCAACCTTCTGCTACTTGTCCATCAAGGAGCCTGAGGTTTAGACCAGCTATTGTGAAGCCACCACAGGGCCGATAGAAACGTATCGAGCCTTCTGTGGGTCATGTCTTACAGGTAAGGGGCTGAGAAGAAGGTCTGATGCTTCAACATCCCCGCTTGTAGGACCTGCGTCACTGAATGATGCTCCATGAAGGGCAGGGACGTAGATACGCCCCTGACATCATGGGCTCTAGGGCGATACAACGGAGAAGGGTCAGGATTCAAGGCCGGGTGTAACACCCTGCGAATCCGGGCCGAGATGGTACTCCTGGAGACCCTTCTCTTCATTACCCAGGATCCATGAACGAGGCTTGAGCCTGGAGATGAACTGCAGCCGTTCTCTGAAGACCCCACCTAAGACTCCCTACCGGCAATGTAGGAGATGGTCTGGATCATCTGCTACAGGACGGAGACTTGAACCCTGGAAGGAGTCGAACAGCGGGTCCAGCACTCCCGGATTCTGAGTCTCAGCAACAAACCTCAGGGACTAACCTGAATGTTGCCTCCCCCTAACCCCCGGAATGGGCGAAGTCGTATGAGAGACCATGTGACTCGCTTGGCTGAAGATAGGCTAGCAGGAACACTGTCTACCCAGAAAGGTGGTGATCTGGGGACTTACATAGTGGTTCGTCAGGGGCTCTTTAGAGACTTGAGGACTCGAGACACGTCCCAAGCAGGAGGTCTCACCTTCGACTGAGGGCAGGAGAGGACAAAGGTTCGTATGAGAAGGAAGAGTTCCAGCGAGGGAGCCTGAGGTTTAGACCAGCTATTGTGAAGCCACCACAGGGCCGATAGAAACGTATCGAGCCTTCTGTGGGTCATGTCTTACAGGTAAGGGGCTGAGAAGAAGGTCTGATGCTTCAACATCCCCGCTTGTAGGACCTGCGTCACTGAATGATGCTCCATGAAGGGCAGGGACGTAGCTACGCCCCTGACATCATGGGCTCTAGGGCGATACAATGGAGAAGGGTCAGGATTCAAGGCCGGGTGTAACACCCTGCGAATCCGGGCCGAGATGGTACTCCTGGAGACCCTTCTCTTCATTACCCAGGATCCACGAACGAGGCTTGAGCCTGGAGATGAACTGCAGCTGTTCTCTGAAGACCCCACCTAAGACTCCCTACCGGCAATGTAGGAGATGGTCTGGATCATCTGCTACAGGACGGAGACTTGAACCCTAGAAGGAGTCGAACAGCGGGTCCAGCACTCCCGGATTCTGAGTCTCAGCAACAAACCTCAGGGACTAACCTGAATGTTGCCTCCTCCTAACCCCCAGAATGGGCGAAGTCGTATGAGAGACCATGTGACTCGCTTGGCTGAAGATAGGCTAGCAGGAACACTGTCTACCCAGAAAGGTGGTGATCTGGGGACTTACATAGTGGTTCGTCAGGGGCTCTTTAGAGATTTGAGGACTCGAGACACGTCCCAAGCAGGAGGTCTCACCTTCGACTGAGGGCAGGAGAGGACAAAGCTTCGTATGAGAAGGAAGAGTTCCAGCGAGGGAGAAAAGTTTGTCCCTAGAGCCTGGAGGCAAGACCTAAGGCTGAGGGATAGCCTTTCACAGTCGAAACTGAAAGGCACATTTATCCCGCAATCCCACTAAGGGCTCCGCTATTGCTGGAAGCGGCATCGTGTGGAGGCATGCCCTCTCCCCGACACCGGCCACAGAAACTCGCTCTTTCGCCTGGGAGACTACTGCGTAAGACTTGCGCAGGTGTCCAGGCCTCCTTTTCGCCACTTGTTGCGAAAATCCTCTCTCTTTGAGGAGATGCTGGATAGACTCCCGGCGGGAAGTTGGAGCAAGCTACGGAGGCAAACACATCAATGGTGTCCCACCGTTGCTTGGGATCCGTGACCGGGGAGCAGTACAGCAGGAGCTTGCAGCTCAGTGCTGTAGCGAACCGGTCTACAGAGGGAGCCCCACCGAGTCAGGACTTTGTAGGCTACTTGAGGATCCAAAGACCACTCGGAATGTGGTGTCCATGTCACACTGCTCAGACTGTTGGCGAGCCCATTCCTTTGCCTGGAATCAAGCGAGCTGCTAAGGAGACCGAGGGGGACTCGGACCATCCCGGTATCTCTACCGCAAGATGGGATGGTTGTACTGAAATGTACCTCCTTGTCTGGGCCAGAAAACCATCACTGTGGTGTTGTTGATCCCCATAACCACAGAGTAGTCCGCCAGGCTAGTTGGAGCTACTGAAGTGCCCGAAACACGGTTTCCATCTCTAGTAGGTCTAGAGAAGGTTCTTACTGGTTCCGACCACCGGCCTGAGGACCCGTGGATCAGAACGTTGCCCCCCACCCCCCTTTCTTTAACGCGTCCGAAAACAGCATCAAGTTTGGGGGAAAGACGAGAAGGACCACTCCCTATTGTAGATCCTTGTCTGCTTCCCACCCCTATGGATCTGTTTGTACCGCTTGTCCCCTAGGGGTCCCGGCGTCTGGGGAGACGTGCCCCCCGACTCCCCCACGCCCCGAGTCGCCACTGGAGAGAACTCATCCTGAGGCGACTGTGGAAACCAGACGGGCCAGGGAGGAGAGACGTAACAACCTTGTGTTGGAGGGTCTCCTCGTGTGGGGAAAGGTCTCGCGACCTTCCTCCGCCTTGATACCCTGTTGCCTGAAGGGAAGGCTTCGGGAGATTGGAGCCTAAGACCAGGCTAGGTATACCAGACTCTGAGAGGGCTGCGGGGAGGACTCCTCGAGGACCACCATGATCTTTAGAACTTGGCAAAGTCCGAGAAGCTTGTCCCGATGACGAAGAAGGGATGCCTTCGAGTCTGCTAGGATCGGCCAGTCACCCAGGAAACGGAGTGGATGGATGCCGATCCTGAGAGCCTGTGAAGAGATCAGAGTGGAAGTATCGGTGAACTGTTGAGGTGCTGTGGAGAGGCCGAAGCACAGCCCTTGAAATGGTATATCCGCCTTCTAGGCAAACTCCAAAGTACTTCCTTGAAGATGGGTGAACCGGGACCAGAAGTACGAGTCCTACCGGACCAGTGTACACATGAAGTCTTGTGGTCTCAACGCAAAGCTGACCACGTCTGCTGTCGCTATGTTGAACGGAGACTGTTTAACAACCCTGTACAGAGTCGAGAAGGGAAGGAGACGATTAAGGAGGCCTCAGAACCCGTTGGCCACCTCTTGGAGGAAGCGTATCTCCGACATGGACTGGACTTCCGCCCGGAAGGCCAGTCCCCTCACCGATCCCTACCCAGGGAGGAGGGAGGGGCTCGATACCAACCGGGACTGTTGAAGGAGACAAGCTCGGAGAGCTGGTCCTCGGCCTAGTCTCTGGCGCTCTCCATTCCCTGAGACCAGGGCAAGCTGCACTGGCATAACGGAGCCCTTGAGTAGACTCGGTCCCGGACCGTATCCTTCCCTTACCGAAGAGGACTCTCTGAATCTGGGATCCCCTTGAGGTTTCTCCTGAATGCCAGAACCTGCCAGAACGCAAATTCCGACCCCTGGAGCTCCTCCTCCTGATGGACTGGCAGCGAGGTCTCCCATCCCCGGAGGCTCTTCCTGGGGAGACTCGTAGAAATGCCCCAAGGGTCCAACTGGATCCTGTCGGATCCTTGCGGAAGACTGGGCCTTAGGATCCCCCCTAAAAAGGAAACAGAACCCCAGCGATGAAGGATGTAAGGCTTTCGCCCCCTCCGCATGATAGGACTCTCAGGAAGAGGCGGGGATTCTCCCTATGGAGTGAAGGGGGAGATGACAGGGTCTTCCAACCCTCCTGGGGATGGGTAATGCTCATCCGCAGGGGAGGGGAGATGAAGTCTGAGGAGGGCTCATCGCTTGCGTAAGGACTCGCGAAGGGACAGAATAGTCCTTGGGGGAGATCCATGCCAGGGATTCCTCTCACCCCCTTCAGGGGGAGAGGAAGCTGCTACTGATTAGTGACCCCAGTCAGAAGACACAGGCTCATCGCCTGCATGAGCGCTCTGACGACGGCGGATGCCGACCAACCATCGCGCTGACAGGGAGTCCCTCTGGAGGGAAGAGGATCGTTTGATCCTCTGGGGGAGTTGACACGAGGGTTCGCCCGAAGAGAATCTGCAATGAAGGGAGAAGAGACCTTTGACCTGTCTGGAAACCTTCCCCCCTCCGGAGAGGGCGCTGCTCTGCGCTGCGGGGGAGGGAAACGCGGAGGTGGCCTGACCGCCATAAGCCCTGAACGGAGAACGGTGCGCCGATAATGCTGCCGATCGCGCAAAAAGCACAGATCTGGGTAGCGCGTGAATAAAACAATCACAGTATAACCGCGCCCGCATGCACGAGTACCCGCGTGAGCGTGGGCGTATCGGCGCCAGCGTGAACGATCCCCACACTTCCGCGCGTATGAAGATCGCTGGCGCTTGGGCGTGGAAGATCGTGGGCGATAGCAAGAAAAAACCATCCCACGCGCGAACGATCTCGGCGAAAAAAGATCGCCGGTGCTTACGCCGTCAGCGATTGCGTGTCGGAAACCATCCCACACGCGGAAGAGATAACGCTGACGATCTTCGGCGCTTACGCGAGTACGAAGATCATCGGCGCTAGCACAAGAGAAGATCGTAGGAGACAGTGAGCGGGAAACCATTGGCCCCCGCGTGCGTATGATCTCCAACTATGTAAGACGATCGTCGGCGATTCGCGCGAGCACGGACAATCTTCAACGCCCACGCGTGTGCGAAGATTGTCGGCGCTCGCGCGCGAGAGAAGATAGTCGGCGATCGCGAGCAGGAAAACCTCGGTGCCCGCGCGCGGACGATCTATGACGATCGCGAGCGGTAAACAGCGCGCGGACGATCCGTGCGATGATCGCGTGAGCCTCAATGGTCGCGCGCGGAAAACCATCCCGCGCTCGGAACGATCTTCGGTGCTTACGCGTACTGTGAAGATCGTCGGCGCTAGCGCGCCTAGCGCCGAATCCGAAGATCGGCGGCTAACGGCTGTCGACGATCGGGTGCGGAGAACCGCGAGAGGACGGCCTCGTTGTCATGGGCGGGAAACCATCCTTCGCACAGAAACGATCATCAGAGCTTATGCGTACTATGAAGATGGTCGGCGCTTGCGCGCTTAGCACCGGATCCGAAGATCGCCGGCTAACGGCCGTCGACGATCGCGTACGGAGAACCACGCGCGGACGGCCTCGTTGTCGCGCGCGGGAAACCATCCCGTGCACAGACCGATCTTCGGCGCTTACGCGCACTAAGAAGATCGTTAGCGGTTGCGCGCCTAGCACTGGATCCGAAGATCGCCGGCTAACGGCTGTCGCCGGGCTAACGATCTTCGACGATCGCGCGCGGAAAAACCGCGAGCGGAAGGGCCTCGAAGATAGCGCGCGGGAAACCATCCCGCGCGTGGGCGATCTTCAGCGCTTATGCGTTAGCGAGTATCAGAAGATCGTCGGCTAACGATCCTCGACGATCGCGAGCGGCAAAACCGCGGAAGGGCCTCGAAGATCGCGCGGGAAACCATCCCGAGCGCGGGCGGTCTTTAGCGCTTATGCGCGAGTGAAGATCGTAGGCCCCTGTGCAACAAAAGATCGTCGGAGAGCACGCATGCGCGCTAGGTTGAAGGATCGGCTAACTCGTAGATCAGGAACTGGGATGTGTCCCTAAAAGGAAAGGCGTCCCCTGAAGAGGACCAGGAGGTCTACTTCAGTGCCGACGATCAACTGAGGTACTGCTAAATACTCCGAGGAGTGGTCGCTGTGAGGTACCTTTCCCACGAACGGGAAAGGTGTCCTTCATAGAAGAGACTTAGAGACACCGTAGGCTGAACTGCTGGTAAACTCCTGTGCGCTATCTCAGGAACCCCACCGATGTGCGCAAATGCGCAGGGAACGTTGGTAGCAGCCTAACTGAATACTGGAACAGGGTGTCTCTGAAGGCAGTCTCAGGAACAGCAGGAACAGCAGTCGAGTGCTAGCGCGTAAGGGAACGTTGGCGCGCGGGGGATACCTGGCACTTAAGGGACTTACTCAAGGTGTGAGAAAGTCTCTCCTGCCCCGAAGGGAGGAGCCCGTCAGATAACGGGGGCCTGGTTGCCCAAGGCGCGTCTGCAGTCAGGAACGGATACAGCAGGCAATAGGTACACTGAGGGACGAGAGACCAAGGGTCTAACGTAGCCTGAGTAGCGAGGCCCCGAGGGGATTAGTTGCAAGACCTCGAAGGGTCAACGCGACGAGAAACCGAAGTTTCTCCGTCACCGAAGTGTAGAAGTGACTAAAGTTACGAGAGCCCGAGGGAACTGCGTAACTAAAGCTCCAAGACCGCGAAGGGTCGGGGAAAAAGAGAAACCGAAGTTTCCCTGTCACAAAACACCGAAGAGCTACTGACTGAACAGCAAGCTGTTGACAACAGGAACAATCCTCCGAAGAGGAGTCTCTAGGAGTGGCCTCTCTCGCGAATGATAGAGGTCAGCACTTCGTAGAAGAGACTGGTGATGGAGCCCCGAAAGGCCGTGAGATCAGCTGACATAAACAGGAACAATCCTCCGAAGAGGAGTCTCTGTGAGTGTCCCCTCACGCGAACGGGAGGGGACACTTCGTAGAAGAGACAAAAGGAGCAATCCTCCGAAGAGGAGCCCTTAGTGCAGCCTCCCTCGCAACCGAGGGCCAGACTGATCTTGCAGCTGCTCAGCCCCTTGAGCGTAGCTACAGAAGCGACCACTCAGCCCCGAGAGCATAGTCGCTAGTACCATGGTCTAGCCTTGCAACCGCTCAGCCCCTTGAGCAAGTCACAAGGGCGGCCGCTCAGCCCCAAGAGCATAACCGCCTAAGGACCAGGGAAAAGTAAAAGGGAAGTTAACTAACTACCCTGGAGGCGAACCTCCTTATCGTTCTAGGATGCAATGAAGAGCTGGCAGTAGTCACGGGGGAACTTCTAAGAGAAGGAAACGCCCCTGACGATTGCCTCGAGAGACGGCGGCGAAGCAGACTCCCCAGGATAAACAGGAAAGCTCTGCTTCGAAGGCACACACAACAGGCACAAAGAAACAGCATCGTAAACTGGAAAATAAAAAAGAATAATTATTTAACAGAAATTCCCCCAGGTGAAACTCCGAAGAGAACCCCCGAGGGAAAGAACACAAGAACGAAAGAAGGTATGCGCCCCCCCCTCCCCCCACCCGGCATGCGCGGGTGAGGGGGGGGACGAAAAGTTAACAAAACAGAATTATAACATTAATTATGCGACTGACTTTGAATGTTCCAAGTATCACCGACCCCCGAAGGGACGTGAGCCCAGAGCTGAAAAGTTAAAAACACAATTATATTCATAAAAATAATTGAGACAAATAAAACGAAATAGCGACTCATTCCTGAGAAGCTATCGTAGCCGTAGTACGGAGTAAGAGGTGAACGACCTCAAGAGAAGGGCCGGGCTCCACGAAGGCAACCATGGTGGCCTAGGAGTGAAAGGCCGTGATCAAGAAAAGATCGTGGTGGCCTAGCAAGCCGGCGATCACTCTCGTAGAAGTACACAACACACACCGCACAACACCAAAAGCAAAGGAAACTTACTATTTTCTATACACAAAAATATATATAAACATCAATAATGTTTAAATAAAACAATAACGGCCGTCAAGTGAGGATGGGAGCGGAGACTTCCGATCGCCATCCGAGCCAAA
This sequence comes from Palaemon carinicauda, assembly GCF_036898095.1. Taxonomy (NCBI): domain Eukaryota; kingdom Metazoa; phylum Arthropoda; class Malacostraca; order Decapoda; family Palaemonidae; genus Palaemon; species Palaemon carinicauda. The sequence continues at coordinate 48,277 of NW_027170416.1, forward strand.
AGTAAAGTGGAGTATTCTACGGTGTGTGTGTGAGGGGGGAGGGGTAGCTAGCTACCCCTCCCTACCCCCCGCTAACTAGCGGCGGGGTAGGAAACCCTCATTAAAACTTTTATGGCTCGTCGTTCAGCTACGCCGAAGTAATTACCCCATGTAAATAGCGTGGTTTGTATTTCAGTTACGGAACAAAAAAATATTAATGGCAGTCCAAAATAGGAGAGGAAGAAAAGCGTCAACAACCGCTCACCCTCCTAGCCAAAAGTAAAATGAAGCACAGTAACATGTGTGTGAGTGAAGGGGGTAGCTAGCTACCTTCCCCTAACCCCCGCTAACTAGCAGGATGGGTAGCGTAGATTTGTATTCAAGTTATGGAACAAAGAACGTTTCTGGCTCTTGCTCACCTTCAAGGAAATAACAGAAGGGGATCGATCCCTTTTGGCCTCCTCCTTTCTGTGACCACTGTACTTCTTCCATTGGGAGGGTGATCCCTCCCTGCAAAAATCACATGTGAAGTTCATTTCACATATCTTTCCTCTCCATCCTGGACACATAGGATGTGGATCAACCTCACCTGACTCATGAAAGTACTACATGGATGACCCTCAAAGCTGGGGGCAGATTCTCATGCACACCTGACTAGCACTCATCACTGAAAAGCGAAAGCATATGAAGCACGAAAGAAGCCAGTAACAGATGTCTCAACGACCAAGAGCGAAGTGAGAACAGCTAACAAAGCTGCTAGTACTACAGCACCAAGCACAGGTGGGAACACGATGCAACCATACAATGTTGTCAGACCCACGATATTTCATCAATTTGGGCATAAGAAAATGATTGCAGAGCTAACCAGTACAAATGACAAGGGTTTGTATTTGCGTAGGAACAACTACTCCATTTACTTTCAGATTTGACAACTACTGTACCACACTTTTATGCCTAAAAAGCTATACACCTTTCAAGCAACATTTGCTATTCAATTGTTAAGCTAAAAAACTTAATATCTTTTAAAGTAATTCATACAATTACAAAAAAATAGTATTTACTCAACCTAAGCACCAAGAAACTTCTCAAAAACATGTGTGACTGAAGATATTTGAAGGAATAATAACTGGCATTTTCTCCGTATTGTACGAAATACATGTGACGTAAGCCTAACTACTTGAAATTTTTCTACAAAATTGATAGAACCTGTCAAAATAAGAGGAGCAATGTCTATTTTTACATCAACTGTTCTCCCCTCAAATCAATTTTCCCATTCCCAACTAGAAATGATACTGCCTGCATTAATGGCATTATGTTCATGCATGTTATACCTATCATTTTCAGTGATTATACTTTTGATGACCAAAAAAATAAAAAGGAAAGTTTTAAAGGAATAATAAAATCAATGCTAAATGATGAACTCCATTATATTTCCAACTAGTGATATACAGTGTATTTACCTATAATATACCTCAGCACTTTATTTCAGAATATTTTTTCTGTGATAAGTACAATACAAAGTATCAGTTCAGGATCCTCATTCTGGTTTGTTATTCTTGAATTGATTTCCATATCTCATTAATAATTGCTTTTACATCATGACGAATTTCCTTCTATTACTGTATTTACCTATTGCTCATCTTTTTAAATCCTCAATGTGTTATCTTTAATTGTTACAATATCTTCCTTCTGATATACTATACCTTTATTCCTCAATGTGTTATCTTTAATTGTTACAAAATCTTCCTTCTGATATACTATACCTTTATCAGCGTTTGACCTGATATTTGGATGTCTCGTAACTTAATCTAACGTTCTATGTACTAAACTAATCTCAATTTACTCCAATGGTAAGAATACAATGACAAATTGGTAAGAATACAATGACAAGCAGATATGTCATTCTATTCATTGGACTTGAAACTCAGGCATATCTTCAAAAATGCTAATACAGTACTGCACTATATATTCCTGGAAAAGATATTACAATCTATATTCACGAAACATACATATACCAAGGCGCTTCCCTCCATTTTGGGGGGTAGCCAACATCAAACAAATGAAACAAAAAAGGGGATGTCTTCTCTCTATGTTTCCCCCAGCCTGACAAGGGACTCAACCGAGTTCGGCTGGTACTGCTAGGGTGCCACAGCCCACCCTCCCACATTATCCACCACCGATGAAGCTTCATAATGCTGAATCCCCTACTGCTGCTACCTCCGCGGTCATCCAAGGCACCGGAGGAAGCAGCAGGGCCTACCGGAACTGCGTCACAATCGCTCGCCATTCATTCCTATTTCTAGCACGCTCTCTTGCTTCTCTCACATCCATCCTCCTATCACCCAAAGCTTCCTTCACTCCATCCATCCACCCAAACCTTGGCCTTCCTCTTGTACTTCTCCCATCAACTCTTGCATTCATCACCTTCTGTAGCAGACAGCCATTTTCCATTCTCTCAACATGGCCAAACCACCTGAACATATTCATATCCACTCTAGCTGCTCACTCATTTCTTACACCCGTTCTCACCCTCACTACTTCGTTCTTAACCCTATCTACTCAAGATACCAGCCATACTCCTTAGACACTTCATCTCAAACAAATTCAATTTCTGTCTCTCCGTCACTTTCATTCCCCACAACTCCGATCCATACATCACAGTTGGTACAATCACTTTCTCATACAGAACTCCCTTTACATTCATGCCCAACCTCTATTTTTTACTACTTCCTTAACTGCCCCCAACACTTTGCATCCTTCATTCACTCTCTGATGTACATCTGCTTCCACTCCACCATTTTCTGCAACAACAGACCCCAAGTACTTAAACTGATCCACCTCCTCAAGTAACTCTCCATTCAACATGACATTCAACCTCGCACCACCTTCCCTTCTCGTACATCTCATAACTTTACTCTTACACACATTAACTCTCAACTTCCTTCTTTCACACACCCTTCCAAATTCTGTCACTAATCGGCCAAGCTTCTCTGCCGCGTCTGCAACCAGTACAGTATGAACCGCAAACAACAACTGATTTACCTCTCATTCATGGCCATTCTCGTCTAACAGTTTCAATCCTCATCCAAGCACTCGAACATTCACCTCTCTCACCACTCCATCAACATACAAATTAAACAATCACAGTGACATCACAAATCCCTGTCTCAGTCCCACTCTCACCGGAAACCAATCGCTCACTCCATTTCCTATACTAACACATGCTTTACTACCTTTGTAGAAACTTTTCACTGCTTGCAACAACCTTCCACCAACTCCATATAACCTCATCACATTCCACATTGCTTCCCTATCAACTCTACCATACGCTTTCTCCAAACCCCTAAACACAACATACACATCCCTACCTTTTGCTAAATATTTCTAACTGTAAAAATCTGATTCATACAACCTCTACCTCTTCTAAAACCACCCTGTACTTCTAAGATTCCATTCTCTGTTTTATCCTTAATCCTATTAAAAAGTACTCTACCATGCACTTTTCCAACTACACCCAACAAACTAATACCCCTTGAATTACAAAACTCATGCACATCTCCCTTACCCTTGTATAGTGGTACAATACATGCACAAACCCAATCTACTGGTACCATTGACAACACAAAACACATATTAAACAATCTCACCAACCATTCAAGTACAGTCACACCCCCTTCCTTCAACATATCAGCTCTCACACCATCCATACCAGATGCTTTTCCTACTCTCGTTTCATCTAGTGCTCTCCTCACTTCCTCTCTTGCAATCTCTCTCATTCTCCTCTCCCATCACCGGCACCTCAACATCTGCAACAGCAATTATATCTGCCTCCCTATTATCTTTAACATTCAGTAAACTTTCAAAATACTCAGCCCACCTTTTCCTTGCCGCCTCTCTTTTTAACAACCTTCCATTTCCATCTTTCACTGTCTCTTCAATTCTTGAACCAGCCTTCCTTACTCTCTTCACTTCTTTCTAAAACTTCTTCTTATTCTCTTCATATGAATGACCCAGTCCTTGACCCCACCTCTGGTCAGCTTCCCTCTTTGCCTCACTTACCTTGTGCTTTACCTCCCCATTTTTCTCTATCTTTTATACTTCTCTACACTATTACTCTGCAGCCATTCTTCAAAAGCCCTCTTTTTCTCTTCCACTTTTACTTTCACTCCTTCATTCCACCATTCACTGCCCTTCCTCATGCTGCCTCCAACAAACTTCTGGCCACACACACATCACTTGCAATCCCAACAAAATTTTCTTTTACTAACTTCCACTCCTCCTCTAAATTACCAGTTTCTCTTACTTTCACTTCGTCATATGCCATTTTCAACTTTTCATGATATTTACTTTTTACCCCCGGTTTTATTAGCTCTTCAACCCTCATTAGCTCCCTTTAACATCCACCTACTTTATTCCCCAATCTTTTGCTACAACTAATTTTCCTTCCACCAAAAAATGATCAGACATACCATTAGCCATACCCCTAAACACGTGCATGTCTTTCAATCTTCTAAACATTCCTTCAGTTATCAACACATAATCCATTAACTACCTTTCTACCACTCTTCCATTTGCCACTCTTACCCATGTATACTTGTTTTTATATTTCTTTTTAAAAAAGCTAGAACTTATCACCATCTCTTGCTCAACACACATCTACCAGTCTCTCACCACGCTCATTTTTATCTAGTACACCATACTTCCCAATGACACCTTCTACCTCTCCAGCGCCCACTCTAGCATTTAAGTCACCCATGACAACTACATAATTCCTTCTACCCAGTCATTCTACACACCTAGTTAATTCATTCCCCTCTTCACTTTTCTCACAATCTGGCCCATACGCACTGACAAAAGCCCAACATTCCCTACCCAACCTAACCCTTACCCACAGTAACCTAGATGATATCTCATTCCATTCCACTACTTTACCTGTCATCCATTCACTCAGCAATAAAGCCACACCTTCTCTTGCTCTACCCCTTCCAATCCCAGACGCTCTACCAGACACTTCACCAAACATCACTTTGCCTTTCCCTTTTATCTGTCTCACACAAAACCAATATATCCATCCTTCTATTCCTAAACATATTTCCAATCTCACATCTTTTACTCTCTATCGTACTACAGCCACGCACATTCAAACACCCCAAAACTAGAGTGCAGGGAGCAGTCACTCTCCCCCCAGGTCCACCTCTTTGATATCTCACAGGATTATAATACAGGAGAAGGTGTTCCCAGCCCCCTCGTCCCATCCCTTTTAGTCGCCTCTTACGACACGCAGGGATACATTGGCACTATTCTAATTGTTTTTATGCCCCCACCCCACACAAAAGGCTGGACTAAATTGGGTAGGATCATTACACAAATTCAGATAAACAACATTGTTTAAAATATAAACATAACAAATTTGGAAACAATTTGTATTTTTCCCAACATATAAACCTGGAGATATTTATAGGGTATTACTTTCGGCAACGCTGAAAACTAGCCAAGACAATTTTAGTGAGCGGAAGGGGGGTGGGGTAGGGCGGCTACCCTGCTCACTCACACCTGTCAGTTGAGTAACCACTTTTGGTTTCTGGCAGGACTTCTAGGGGGACAGGGTGGCGGGCCAATTTGTATAAATAGCTCCAGGTTTGTAAGTTAGGAAAAATACAAATTGTTTCCAAATTTGTTATTTGTTCTGACACAGATACAAACCTTCTGCTATTTATAGGGTGACTTACTCTTAGGAGGGAGGAAGTCCCACCAACTGGCCTTGGTTATGACCCGGGGTTCTCTCTAATTGATTTTGATCTAATTAGTAGGAACCCTACCCTCGCAAAAATCAAAGTACTTACATGGTAACACGATGATAGCAGCCTGTCGAAGCTTGTGTGAGAGAGACTAGTGGCTTGTCTTTACGTAGGAACTCGAAGATAAGTATGAGTTCTAAGACATATCCAATACCCTTCCTCAAGAGGTATTGGTGATGTAACAAAGTATTTGTTAATACTAAGGATGTACAAGGAAAATGAATCTTACCTGCAGAGGGGTGAGGTCAGCTATGCTGCGGTCTTGCGGAGCTGTTTCCCCAGGGGGGGGAGAAGGTGAAAAAAGGAAGGGAGCCAGACATTCTTTTCATTCACCCCAGACTAACCTGGGTAACCTCAGCCCTCAACTACTTGTCCATCAAGGAGCTTGAGACATTAGATCACTTGTTGTGTGGCCACCACAGGACCAATGGAAAAGGTTTCCATGCTCCTGTGGGTTACGTCTTTCAGGTAGTGGGCTGTGAAAGTCGTTTGGCGCTTCCACGCGCCCGCTTGTATTACCTGTGCCACAGAAAAATTTTTCTTGAACGCCAGAGACATTGCAATACCTCTGACGTCATGAGCTCTGGGTCGGTTGGACAGAGGATGGTCTGGATTGTTAGCGTATTCAATTACTTTCCTTATCCAAGAGGAAATAGTATTTCTCGTGACCCTCCTCTTGACCTTTCCTGTGCTAACAAAAAGTGCTTGTACACGGGGGCGAGCTTTTGTTGTTCTTTGTAAGTAATACCTCAGACTCCTTACTGGACAAAGTAACAGTGGGTCTGGATCTTCAGTTACGGAACGAAGTTTTTCTATCCGAAATGGGCCGAACCTGGAGTCCGGCACACCCGGATTTTGAGTCTTAGCTACAAACTCAGAGACGTAGTAGAGGATTATTTCCCCCCATCTCCTAGAGTGGGAGACATCAGCAGATAGACCATGAATTTCGCCGACTCTCTTAGCCAAAGCCAGAGCGAGCAGGAACACCGTCTTCCATGGGAGGTGGCGATTTGAGGCCTGGCGTATTGATTCATAGGGGATGCCCTTGAGCGACTTGAGGACCCGAACCACGTTCCAAGGAGAAGGTCTTAGCTCTGCCTGGGGACAAGTAAGCTCATAACTACGTATGAGCAAAGAAAGTTCCAACGAGGAGGAAATGTCGACTCCTTTCAGTCTAAAGGTGAGATTCAAGGCTGAGCAGTAGCCTTTGACTGCCAAGACTAAGAGAAGCATTTCTTCCCGATGGTATACAAGAAACTCCGCTATAGTTGGAACAGAGGCATTGAGGGGAGAGATAACCCTTCCACGACACCAACCACAGAAAACTGATCACTTCGCCTGGTAGACTGCCTCTGTAGATCTCCTGAGGTGTCCCGCCATTCTTTTCGCAACTGGTTGCAAAAAGCCTCTCTGTGTGAGGAGGTGCTGGATAGTCTCCAGGCGTGAAGTCGAAGCGAAGCTACGGCTTTGTGGAAGATGTTGGCATGTGGTTGTTTGAGGAGGTCGTGTTGTGGGGGAGCTCCATCGGGATCTCCGTGAGGAGATGCAGGTCTGTGAACCATTCTGCGTGATGCCATAGCGGAGCTATGAGGGTCATTTGCAAGATGTTGCTTGTTCATACCTGGTTGAGGACTTTTCTCATCTGACAGAACGGGGGAAACGCATAAGCGTCCAGGTTTATCCATCATTATTGGAAAGCATCTTGCCAAAGAGCTTGAGGGTCCGGGACTGGGGAGCAGTACAACGGGAGCCTGAAATTCTGGGCCGTTGCGAACAGATCTGCAGTCCGGGAACCCCACAAAGTCAGCACTTTGTAGGGTATCAGAGGATTCAAAGAACACTCGGTGCCAACTATCTGAGTAACTTTGCTCAGCTTGTCCGCTAGCACATTCCGCTTGCCCGGAATGAAGCGAGCTGATAGTCACTGAGTTGTCTTCTGCCCATCTGTGTATCTCTACTGCCAGATGGCACAGCTGCTGCGAAAAGGTACTGCCCTGTTTGCTCAGATAAGCTACTACCGTGGTGTTGTCGCTCATCAACACCACGGAGTGATACCCACCAGGACCTGGTGGAACTCTTTGAGGGCCAGAAAGGCTGCCCTCATCTCTAAGAGATTTATGTGCTGGTACCTTTCTGATTCGGACCATTGGCCTGAGATGTAATGGTGCAGCACGTGAGCCCCCCACCCTTCTTTTGATGCATCCGAAAAGAGCATCAATTCCGGGGGAGGGATGAGAAGATGGACCCCTTTGCAGAGGTTTGACTCCGCCAACCACCACCTGAGGTTCGACTGTTCCTCTAGCCCTATGCAGACTAGGTGATCCCAGGAATCGGTGTGCTGGTTCCACTGGGATCTCAGTCACCACTGGAGGGATCTCATCCTGAGGCGACTGTTGGGGACCAGCCAGGTCAGGGAAGAGAGGTGACCGAGAAGGCAAAGCCAAAACTGCGCCGGGAGCTCTTCCAGACTGAGGAAGACCTGTGCTATCTCCCTCAGCCTCTGAATCCTTTCGTGTGATGGGAACGTTTTGTGCCTTAGGGTGTCTAATAGCATGCCTAGGTATACCAGTTCTTGAGGGGGAAGCAGATGAGACTTCTCGAGGTATACCACGATCCCCAGATCCTGACAAAACCTTAGAAGCTCGTCTCGGTGGCGAGGAAGGGCCGCTTCCAAGTCTGCCAGAATCAGCCAGTCGTCCATGTATCTTAGGAGACGGATGCTAACTCTGTGAGCCCAAGATGACACTAGGGCGAATACCCTCATGAAGACCTGGGGTGCTGTGGAAAGACTGAAACACAGTACCCTGAACTGGTATTGCTTCTGATTGAACATGAATCTTAGATACTTCCTAGAAGACAGATGAATTGGGATCTGGAAGTATGCGTCCTTTAGATCGATAGTACACAAGAAGTCCTGTGGTTCCACTGGGATCTCAGTCGCCACTGGAGTTATCTCATCCTGAGGCGACTGTTGGGGACCAGTCAGGTCAGGGAAGAGAGGTGACCGAGAAGGCGAAGCCAATACTGCGCCGGGAGCTCTTCCAGACTGAGGAAGACCTGTGCTATCTCCCTCAGCCTCTGAATCCTTTCGTGTGATGGGATCTGGAAGTATGCGTCCTTTAGATCTAGAGTACACATGAAGTCCTGTGGTCTTATCGCTTTTCTGAAAGTGTCGGCCGTCTCCATCCTGAACGGTGTCTGTTCGACAAACCTGTTCAGGGCTGAGAGGTCGATGACTGGTCTCCGGCCTCCAGACGCCTTTTTTACGAGAAGGAGTCTACTGTATAAGAGTGTCCTTCTCCAACATGGTCTGGACTTCTGCCCTGAGGGCGAACTCACGTGTGGATCCCTTCGCACAGAAGTTCAATGGAATTGGCACTCAAGTCAGTGGAGGGAGAGAGAGCGTGAACGGGATGCGATACCCTGAACAGTTCATCTCGACCGTCCAGGGTTCGGCCTGGTGGTGAAGCCACCTCTACAAGCGGTTTTGCAGGCATACGCCCGCAGGTGGGCAAATGGGAGTATTGCCTGTCTTATTGAGATCGGCCTCGGCCGTATCCCCTTTTTCCCTTTCCTCCACGAAAGGACTTCTTGTTGTGAAAGGCCTGCTTTGCACCCTTTTGACCCTGTTGTTTTGGGTCTCTGGCCCTTTTCAGTTTTGGTTTTGGCTGCAATTTCTGCTGTGGCTAAGAGGAATAACGCTTGGCTGTTAAGGCCTTTTGGATGAGGGAGTCCTGGCTGGACTTCCTCCACCTCTCTACCACCCGCTCGACATCTTTGAGGTCGAACAAGGAATTGCCCTCGAAAGGAGCATTTCTCAGTCTCGCTACATCGGCCTGAGAGAGATGTCTATGGAACTTTCCTATAACGGCGTCCCTCCTCTTCAGGATAGTGTTGGCCCAAAGGTTCACTACCTGGTGGGAGAGGAACTTGATGCCCCGAGTGCCAGACAATAGGAAGGTCTCCAAAGACTTCTTGGAGGACTCTTGAGACAGGTCCTTAGAGTCTATCAGTTTTCCTAAAGATCCCAACCAGAAGTCAAGCCACGAAGTAGCCAGCATGGCGTACTTCGCCACTTTCTCCTGGTTAAGGATTTTCGAGGCCGAAAAGGAGACGAAGTCCCGTGAGATTCTCGAAGGATGTCTTCGAGAGTGCCTCTATCGAGTGATCGAAAGGCAGCGTTGGAAGAGATTCCACAAGGATCTCGTAGTACCTCCTCTGAAACACATACGGAGGAGGTAGGAGCTTGGAGGATGGGTTGGAGCGGAGAGAGGTGGTGAACCCAGTCGCCTGGGACACTGCCTTCTGTCTGGCACTCTTCAACCACTTTGACCAGGGCAAAGCTGCACTGGTCCTATGAGGTTTCTGAGTGTCGTAGAACTGGTCAAGGACTGTCTCTTTTCCATCTATAGGGGCTGCCGATGGATCTGGCAGTTCATTGATGGAATGGATGCAGGTTAGGACCTGCCAGAAGGCATGTTCCGACTTTTTCCTCTCATCTTCTGTGAGCTTAGGGCTAGCGGCTGCTGGCAGAGCGTCGTCCTCGAGATCACTCTGCCCTTCCACTACCGAACTCTCATCCATAGGAGCCCGGAGTGGGTCATGGTCATCAACAGGATAGACCGGGGATAGGGAGACTGTCAAGGAGGTGTTCGCTTCTGGTTGCCTAGGAGGCAGTGCCGAAGGAAGCCTGGCCGAAGATTTGGGGATGGTGAATAAATCCTTCGGTTCCCTATTACGAAGCAGGTGGTCCTCTGTCCATAAGGGACTAGAGGTCTCCGTCGGGTTACGGGTGGGATGTAAGTCCACTGCCATGGGAAATGCATCCTGCCCAGTCCCAGGTCGTGCCTCCTTAGACACCATCTTGACTGGTAAGGGTCGGAAGGAGTCCCTGTAGCAAGTCACCCTATCCTCATTAGGGGGCGAAAGATGAATCCTTTTCCTTTTCCCCTTGGGTCTGGCCTGTGGCATCTTGAACTGCAGGGGGCTCCCCTGAGGTTCTTGCCTATTCTCCTCTCAAGGCCTTTTGTGAGGGGATGACCATTTCCCATTGCCAAATGGTCACGCATGCGCGCAATCCTTCGAACTCCTCCTAGGATTGGCGGGAGAGACCCCTGAGACGAGAGGAGGCGACAAAGGGATCCTAGGCGTGTCACCTGAGAATTGATTGATTGATTTATAGTTTTCAGGTATCCTGTGTCACCTAAGGACTGGGAGTAGGGTATGACTCCTGTAATGGCTTGGCGCATTACATCGAATAAGGTGCGAAGCCATGGGGGGTCACGGGCTCCCGAGGAACAAAGGGGAGTCCTTGGGAAGACACGGATCCCTGGGTTTAGGAGTCTTCTCATCCCTTTTGCCTGAGGGAGGCTTCCCAGCAGTCAGGATTGGCACAGGCCTACCCTTAGGGATAGGATCTAGGTGTAGTCTCGTGGGCGATTGTTGTCCCTGTGAAAGCCTATGAGACTTGAGAGATTGATGAGTCTCTCTCTTTGCAGGGAGGTTAACCCCTGCCTCCAAAAAAGGGAGACGATATATCGTCCGGGGATGCCGAATCGCGGAGGGTTTGGTTTCGTGAGGTTGTCGATTCGCGAGAACCTACTCCTGGTTGGGATGTTCTCGGGAAGGAGCAACAGAGGATCGTGAATCATGATCGCACGCCCTATCATAGTTCCTGCAGCTAGAAACCCCCTCATTGGCTGAGGATCGCACACAATATTGATTGTGCGCGCCAAGATGGTCGCGCGTTCACGCGCTAGGCTGTCTGCGCATGCTAGATTGTTCTCGTGTGCACCCCGGAACATGGCGCTGATTGTGCGCACCTTGTTCGTGTGCGCACCCTTCCGAATGGAGCTGATTGAGCGCACCTTGTTCGCATGCATGGCGCGCATAAGGTTGTATCCACATGGCCAAATCGGCCATGCGTACCAGTCAGGTCATGTACGCCAATTTGGTCGTGTGCGCCAACTTGGTCGTGCGCACGAGAGCTCTCAGTGTAATGAGAGAACTCATTGCTACGCTCACCCAAAGGTTCACGATAGCCTGTGTTGTGTGAGCGCAAACGATCAACACAACGAGAGTCCACAAACTCTCTGTCATATAAGAAATGACTGCAATCACGAGAACCCGAAGATTCAGCGTGAACTGTGTTGCGAGACCCTTAAGGGTTAGCACAACGAGAAACCGAGGTTTCTCTGTCACGGGACCCAAAGGATCAGCGTGACTAAAGGCACGAGAGACCAAAGGCCTAACGAAGCCTGTGTTGCGAGACCCCAACGGGTCAGCACAATGAGAAACTGAAGTTTCTCGGTCACGAAAAATTGAGGTGTTAGCGTGACAAGAGCTACGAGAGCCCAAGGTTTCAGCGTAACTCAGGTTACGAGACCCAGAAGGATCAGCGTGACCGATAGAACAAGAGACCAAACACTCAACGTTACCGTCATTACGAGAGCCCGAGGGTTCAGCATAACTGAAACCCGAAGGTTTCGAGCCGCGTGAGCCCGAAGGATCAGCGCAACGGAGTCTCGAAGGACTCCTGTTGTCATGAGAACCCGCAGGATCAACATGACGAGCGCACGAAGGCTCACGATCACGGCAGCCCAAAGGGTGATCGTCACAAGACCCTGAAGGGTCAACGTGAGGAGAACTAGCAGGTTCAAAGAGATGTCTCCTCACAGCAAGGGGAGGAGAGCGTCCGGGGTGGAAAGGAGATATGAACCCCTCCACTCTATGAACCTCCGGAGAGGAACGTTCAGCAGACTCCGACCGAAGGGGAGACTGATCAAAGTCTACAAACAAATCCTCCGCAGGGGAGGAGAGTTCCCTCGAAGGAGAACGTCGGTAATAACAACGTTCTCGTTCGGCCCCTCGAGGAGAACCATAAGCGTAAGGAGATTGCTGATGTACAGAGGCAATCTTCTCCCGCGAACGAGAGACATGTTCCCACGAAGGGGAAGCTTGCCTTGGAGAGAGCACTGCCACAGCCCCTGGTGGGTTAGCTAACTCCTCAGCGTCGGAACCAGACTCTCGGTTTGTCCGACGGGCAACAGCGCCTGAGCCCATAAGAGGAGGATCAACCTCCACAGAGGAGAGCTTCCTTTGAAGGGGGACCATCGACGCCCAGCGATGGCCATAAAGATACAAGGTCTGGAAAGGAACAGGCGCTCCCTTGGGGAGGGGAAGGAGCCGACCCACTAGGGGAGCCGACACCTTCGCCAATCCCACAGGGTTGACCTTGAGTCACAAGCCCTGCGCTACTGCTCGGCCGTGCCCCGGAAGGGGCTGGTTGAGAAGTAGCTTTGGGCAGAGATTTGGGCGTAGAGGAAGCAGAAGCCCGCGATTTCTTCAATTTCGAGGAAGACCCCGAAAGCAAAGATTTGCGTTTAGACTTCTACTTCTTAGCGCAAACTTCTCCTACAGGGAGGCAGTCCACTCCCGACATTCGGAACAGGTGTTGTCCAATGAGCACTCATGTGACAAAGGGTGGGGTTTGTCTCTACGGACAACATGAAGGTACCGCAGCGGCGGCCCTCACGACCTGGTCATGTCGGCATAGCGGGATAACAAACACACTGATACACAAAAGAAAAAGGATAAGTAAATAAAGTCAAGGCAGTTTTGTTTTAACGAGAGAGAAAGACGACACGTCTGTACTCTACCAAGCCAAAGGTAAATGTGGTTACTCAACCGACAGGTGTGAGTGAGCGAGGTAGCCGGTCTACCCCACCCTCTTCCGCTAAATAGCGGATGGGGGTAGTTATCCCTCACTAAATTTGTCTTGGCTAGTTTTCAGCATTGCCGAAAGTAACACCCTATAAATAGTGGAAGGTTTGTATCTTTGTCGGAACAAATGAGAAGTAACAGAATTTCAATGAATACGATAGAGAAAAAAGGAGTTTTGACAAAGGAAAAACTTATTTTTGGGGAGCTGCCGTGTGACCAATTTATTCTGAAGGAGAGTTTAATTCTTTCATTTTACCTTGTTTTGAGTATTGTTCTCCTGTCTTGACTTCAGCTGCTGAATCGCATCTTAATTTGTTGGACAGGAACTTATGGTCTTTTAAATTTCTTATTCCTGATCTAAATATTAATCTCTGGCACCGTCATTCAATTAGTTCATTATGCGTGTTGCATAAGATTTTTTATAATTCTGACCATCCTTTACATTCAGATCTTCCTGGACAGTTCCATACCGTTAGTATTGTTAGGTACCTTTTACAGTTTGTATATCAAATATCTGTTTTAATGTTGGTAATGTTTTTAAAATATTTTATTTTAATTTTTCATTACCTCTTATATCGTTTATTTATTTCTTTACTTCCTTTCCTCACTGGGCTATTTTTCCCTGTGGAGCCCTTGGGCTTATGGAATCTTGCTTTTCCAATTAGGATTATAGCTTAGCAAGTAATAATAATAATAATAATAATAATAATAATAATAATAATAATAAAAAGGCTAGAACACGGAATCCAATACAATACGACTACCAAACAAATATTGTCTCCACTGCTCTATGGCCAGTGTACTAAAGCACAGATTCAGTGTGTATAGGGGAGACCTCGCAAGGTCAGGCTCACTTGAACCTGCCAAGCAACTCTGTAATTGAAAGTCATCTGCTACGGGTGATGTCATGCATGGCATCCCATAAAGGAACCATCTTCCCAGTCATCGACGATGTACAATCTTGTCTACAGTAATTGTCGAAGGGATAACAAGTGTATCTCTGGTGATCAAATCACTTCAAAAACCTTATCAAGTTAAGTACCCGTATCCAGAATTTTTTTCTTCCTTTTATTGCTTAATTACCAAATACTATATAAGCATGCTTGGTTAGTGCTGGAATTTGAGTAATTGTGCCCTCCAAACATTGATGCATTGTCTCTCCTATAATCTCATTATTACGTTTGCTGTCCTAAACATTTTCTCTCTTAATAATGTAAATGGGGGTTGTTGATTGTTGGCGCAATTTTAGTAAATACATTTCAATACAGTATCAACAAGTTCCAAGTATTACATTCAGTTATGAAATATATCCTGTATTCAGTTATGAAATATGAAGGAAGGTTATTTTCAGGCATCTACACCTTGGCAAGGCTATCATAACCTAATTGGAGGCTGTCTTCCTGGGTTAAGGGTGAATATTACTACTTTTAATTGTACTACAGTCAATTTCTAGCTTAAAGTTAGCTGAATCCCAACCAAGCGTTCAATAACCTACCAGTTATAATCTTGGTAAGGTTAGTAATGAGGCAGGTTTAATCTACCTATTCACCTGTATCACAGCCGCTCTTTAAAAGCTAATTTTAGACTGTATTTTCACATACACAGTTGTTTTGCAATACTGAATATCTTAGGGAGGGGGGGGTTTCCATTCTCCTACAATTGACTATAAGACCATGAATGAGGGGCTTATTAGTCAGCTACCTGTTCTTACAAGTAGTTACCCTTCAATATTCATCTATGGGTATTGGAGAAAAAAAAAAAAAAAAAAAAAAAAAAAAAAAAAAAAAAAAAAAAAAAAGAGGTATCATAGAATCATACATTCTGTGAATCTCTTCCTATTTTAAGGCTGGGTAGGCTCAATTTAGTACTGTAGTTGTTCTCAAACCTTTGGCTAGGTAAACCGAGGTTATAAGATATTGGGTCTAAGATGGACCATCCCATCTTACAGAAGTGAATATATTAGATAAATGTGTATTTATGATGCAAGTCTATATCTTTGAGTTTGATGGTCATTATAGGAAGAGTTGGAAGACTTCCTAACCCATTCTGAGAGTTTATGAGGATTTTCCATGTAAAATATTTTACATATGAGTGTCATTAAGCAAGCTGCAATTGTGTTAGATATGATAACTCGGTTAACCCGTAATGTGATCACAAGTGTTGCTGGGTGCATTGTGATTGTTGTGCTGATTGGAACAGGGCTTGGGGCCCTGAAAAATGTTTAATTTGTTTGCAGGGAATCAAGTCTGATGCAGAACACCTAGAGCCAACTCCATCTGTTCTTCCTGAATAGATATATATATATATATATATATATATATATATATATATATATATATATATATATATATATATATATATATATATATATATATATATATATATATATATATATATATATATATATATATTGCCTTGGTCTAAGGTTTCCTTACCAATGTGTTTCACTTAGGACCAAGATATCCAAACTATTTTTCATAAATTCACTCTCCACTGGCTGTAACATCCCAAACTGATTCAAGGCTCCAACATTCCAATTACCTGCTTTCAATTTTTCTTCAGTATTTACAACCTGGGAGATTCTTGCACCATGCTATGCCTGGTACTGAGGGACATTCTGTATCTTTTCTTTCCAAAGACTGACTAAATCCATAGAGGATTCATTGGCTAGATTCATCAAAGGATACCCAGTTCCTTGTGATGCAGTGTGCCTATCTAACTAAGGCAAGTGACCCGTGCTGGTCTATACTAATTCTAGTAAGATCAACCACCAGGCATCAGGAGAAGAAGCCGAAGAGAAAGTTTGACTATCACCTTAAACCCAATCCGTCACCCGGCTGCCAGTGACTTCATCAAGATTTAGGGGGGGATTTCCTCCACACCCAAAGTTCTCGTTACTCCACCAGGTTGGTCATCCACTTCTATAGGTAAACATGGATTGCTAAGATATATCACCAAGTGCTGTATAATCTACTAGTCAAAAATTCAATCAAAATACATCATTTTGAAATGATCCATCAACTCCTGAATGTTTAAGTTTAAAATCAAGGTCAAATTGTGAACTTCATGACCAGAATCAAAGGATTTCTGTTCAACATTTTAAATTTTAAAATGAGTCTCAAAAGATTACAGGTCCCTGTGAAAGGTAAATTGCAAACTATGGAACAGAAGATTATTTTTAGAATGTGTACTCAGATGTTTTCCCAGCAGGAGCCCAATAACTTTCAATAAGTTTCTTCCATTAAAAGAGCCTAACTTAATCCTGGCGAGTTACATGACAGTACACTTTTCTTGCAAACTAAATCTGCCAAGAAGCAAATCCTCAATCCTCTCGGAATTATCAAACCTCTCTTGACGTGACTGGTTTGAGACTATCGACGCCATTTCCTTATTTGGGAGGCAAGTTTCCAAGGTCCTAGTGCTAGCTACCTTATTTTTAAGACAGTACTGGTTGAAGCCCTTGGAGCTTCTATATCCCTATGATTAGCTGTTAGTGGTTGTTGGAGTCACCTCCCTCACTCCTGTATGGGACAACGAAGGATGACTGGTTCTGGGAAGAAGGAACTTTCCTGTGGTTCAAGGGGACTTCCTCCCACCAATGTGCTAGTCTTCCTATCTTGAAGGATGAAACGTTTGTACAGCATGTGTAGGAGCAAATAATCTTTTTTAAAACTTGCATTCTACATAGCGATACACACCTGATTCATTTAAATTAAATTCCCCCCCCCCCCAACCACTCCTAGACCTAAGGACAAAAGTGATTTAATAACTGATTCTTACATACAAATCCCAACCCAAAACACCATGGCTAACAAATTTAGTTAATTTACACCATACCCTAGGAACAGTACTTATTATGAACTGAATATAAATTAATCTTACAAAAAAGTTTACCACAGTATATTTCCCCTCCTACCAAAAACATCACAAGTGAAACCATTTTGATGACCTTTTAACAAAACAGAGCAGTAGACAAGATTGTCGGTTTCATCTAGATGCAATGACTAATTTGAAAGTTTTATTCTACTCCATTGAAAAATAATACATACTGTATTTTCATAAGGGGCAAAAGTATCTCATAGCTATTAAAACATTCATAAGTGGCATTGAATAAATATGTCAGTCCATCCCAATTATAACTTGATAGATAGTACGTTGCCCAAGGCACCAGCCACCCGTTGAGATACTACCGCTAGAGAGTTAGGGGTCTTCTGACTGGGCAGACAGTACTATATTGGATCCTTCACTCTGGTTACGGTTCATTTTCCCTTTGCCTACACACACACTGAATAGTCTGGCCTATTCTTTACATATTCTCCTCTGTCCTCATACACCTGACTACACAGATTACCAAACAATTCTTCCTCACTCAAGGGGCTACTGCACTGTAATTGTTCAGTGACCACTTTCCTCTTGGTAAGGGTAGAAGAGACTCTTTAGCTATGGCAAGCAGCTCTTCTAGGAGAAGGACTCTCCATAATCAAACCATTGTTCTCTAGTCGTGGGTAGTGCCATAACCTCTATACCATGGTCTTCCACTGCCTTGGGTTAGAGTTCTCTTGCTTGAAGGTACACTCGAGCATACACTGTTATCTTATTTCTTTTCCTCTGGTTATAGGAGATATTTATTTTGATGTTGTTACTCTTCTTAGAATATTTAATTTCCCTTTTTTCCTTTCCTCACTGAGCTATTTTCCCTGTTGGAGCCACTGGGCTTATAGCATCCTGCTTTTCCAACTAGGGCTGTAGCTTAGCAAGTAGTAGTAATAATAATAATAATAATAATAATAATAATAATAATAATAATAATAATACCTACATAAATAAGAGAAAAAGACATTTTTCTGTCTTATTGGCATTTGAAATACAAGCACAAAATGAGATCATCTCACAATAAAAATGCATACATTCTTTTACAAAAAGCCACCTGCAAGTCTACAAAACTTCAGCTTTGGAATGCACTAATCAAGAATATCAATTTTCTTTCATTCTAAGTGGACTGCACAACATTTCCTTGACTAACTCCCCTTCGTGATTAGGCGTGATCTTTAGCATCTTTTTTCTACTGTACTTAAGAAAGAAAATGTCTGTGAAAAATTGCACTTTAACCATTTACAGACATAGCAACGTTTTTTTTTATTGGAGACTATAAATTGCCTTTTCATTCAGTAAAACTGATTCTGGTGTCAAATTAAGCCTGAATACCTGTGCCTTATTGTAGCATGTTCTAGTAATATGAAACCAACAGATCTATAGATAAGTACCAAATATTTTTTACTTGCAATTTTTGTAGACCTAAAATGCTTAGGCTACCAATTTAATTCCTTCTTACCGCTAAATATGAATAATTGTAATATAATGGTTACACAAGAAAACAGTGCTTCACCAGCAAATGATAATACTATATACTTTAAAAGGGAGATGAAAGCAGGTGTAATCTATAAAACTGAGTAGTTACCCCCTTTTAATGATTGCATAAGGCCTTCCAAAGTATAAGTTAGGATAGCCTGACAATTTCCTCTTATGCCTTTCCATTATTTTTGGAAGGTCTTGAGATGTTTGATGTTCTACTGTCCTGGAAATGACTATCAATCTCATATGCAATGGAAATCTAAACCATTACCAAATCATGTTCATCTGTCATTTATTTGTTTCAGTTGGGTTTTAATACTGCTTCCTTTTGGACAGCAACTTCTAAAGAAAAAAGCGACTCAAGTAATTTCCAATTATTCATGAAATTCAAAATCCTGTACTTACCTCACAGTTACTTAGAAATAGAGACAAATCACATACTGTATCCACAAAAAAATAGTGCTTTATGTCTAATATCAATAGTTTGTGAGATCAAATTTACTTTCTACAGTTTTCCAACACAGATTAGTTGCACTAAAGTAGCATTAATAAAAATTAAAATATAAAAATAAAACTGAAACACTTCATTAAGCTATATTAAAAAATTCTAAACTTAAACTAGTGCTAAAGCAAAAACCAAGTTAAAAATCACACTATCTACAAACATATATACAATGATAAAAACAAATAAAATTATGTAAATATATAAACGTACATTTGTGTGTAAAAGCAGTCAATAAAACTGGACATTTTATCACCACGTGCTACCCCATTAGGCCATGGAACCAATGAAGTAACAAAGCTATTATGTTCAGAACTGAGCTCATCTAAAATGGCAACTGCAAAGAGCAGGATTTTACAGGGAATTTACTTTCAAATTTAATCTTTAAAAGTAGTAGTCAAACATGAAAAATAAAAACAGAAATCCCTCCATTTGCAATTGTGTATTTTTATAAAACTTTTCATTTCTCAAAATCATTAATGACCATTTTTGAGCTATATTAGTTGCTCTATAAAAATAAAATGTAGACAATAACGTATATAATTTTTTCAAAAATAGTTACTTCATACACCTACAAGGAAGGACAATTAGCTGCTAGTCAAAAACCACTTTTAATAGTGTCATTTACCCGTATTTTGAATATACTTTTACACTCCCTGAATATCAAGGTCTTTCCAAGCTCATATAGATAGTAAGGCAGCAAACACTGGTTGAAAAATATTTTGGGCTGCAAGCAGGGCTCGAACTTTAATACACAAAAATCTTTAAGAAATCTTATTTACTGAACTACCACAGCATAAATTTATATTAATATATCTATTCATTCTTCTGAAGTTTCCATATTTCTCACCTATCAATTACTTTTAATGCCCCATGCTACAAAAACTATTCATGTCAACAGCTTCAAACTTGCCCTCTTTCACTCGCATTCAGCATCCAAGCTTCACTCCCATAAAGGAGAGTTGATTCAATCATTCCTTAATACATTAGCACTTCAGTTTCTTCATCCAAATCAGTCTCTCCCCCATCCTTTGCAGACATACTGCTACCTTTCTAGCTTCTCTTATTCAGCGTGTCACCTTTGCCCTCATGTAGATAACATCCATTAAATTCACTCCCAGATACTTAGACAAATCAATCACCTCCATTCCTCCCCCTTTAATAAGAGTTTCTACATCTTCACAGTTTACATCTACTTTCATTACCTTATTCTTACTCGCATATATTCTTAACTTTTCTTCTCTTGAATGTAAAACGTGTCTGTAATCAAAACACATGAATCATAGCAGAAATAACATTCAACAGTAGATATAAGCCATGCACACACAAAAAATCCACATTACATAAAATATACTGGAACAAGTTTTGTGAAAAAAAAAAAAAAAAAAAAGAATATGCAGGGAGCTTCCTGTGGTGAACTGGTCAATCCCGGAGAACTCCACAAACCTGAAGCTTCTCCATTGAGCAGGAATGTAAGGATCACTCACACCTTATAACCCTACCCTGACAACTGAGTGTGTCTGCTAGACCATTCCTCTTGCTTTGAATGTATTTGGCTGCCAACTCTATAGCATGGCATGATGTCCAGATGAGGATCTGCTTCGTCAGCTGAGTGAGTGCAAGAGCGGGCCACCTTCTCAATATTATTGGATGCTTGCAGTACTAGAAAGGCTGCCAGCCTTCCAGAACTTTGATGATCAAGTGCTTCTAACCACACACCACTGAGATGACCAGGTCATTCAGGTGTGTGCCCCACCCCTCCTTTCACGAGTCAGTGAACAGCAGCACCTCTGGAGGTAGAGTGTCCAGTGGAACTCTCCTGGTGAGGTTCATGTTGTTGAACCACCACTCGATATCATCCATTACCTCCTGTTCCACAGGAACCTGAAAGGGATGAGGATCGGAGGCTGCTCCCCAGTGTTGCTTCAGACACCACTGAAGCGATCTCTGGTGGAGACGGCCGTGAGAAACAAGCTTCTTGAGCATTGAAAGGTGTCCTAGAAGACGTTTCAGCTGGTTGTTTTTGAGCGATCAAGTATGGTTACAGCTGGACTACCTCCCCGAGTCTGTTGATGCAATTTTCAAAAGACTCCCCATCTATCAACATTCCCAGATACTCTATCCGTCTCTTTGGTGTAAGCCTCTACTTCTGCCGATTGATCACGATCCCCAGATTGTGACAAAAACACAAAGTTTGTCCAGATCCTGGAGCAATTGTTTCCTCAAGGACGACAGGATCGACTATTGTCAAGACACCAGAGAATGCGAATCCTTTTCAAATGGGCCCAAACTGAAACTAGAGTAAACACTGGAAGGAACACTTGGGGAGCAGTAGACAGTCCAATGCATAAGACTTTCAACTGCTACTTGACTCCATGGAGGATAAAACAGAAGTACTTTCTGCCAGAAGGATGGATTGGCATTTGAAAATAAGCATCATTTAAGGTTAACAGAGAGCATGAAATTACCTTCCTGAAGGCAGCACAGACCATGTTTGCCGTCTCCACCCTAAATGGAGTTTGTAGAACAAACTAGTTCAGGAGAGATAGATCAATGAAAGGTCTCCATCCAAACATTGCTTTCTACACCAGAGACTGCTGCATAATCCAGGAGACCCTTCTTGGACGACTTCCAGTGTTCGACCCGTCTTTGACGCCTTCCAGCATATTTTTCTCCATCATCTCCCTAAGTGCTTTTACAAGGAAGAGGGCTTTCGATGATTCCGGAGGAAGTGATAGGGGAGGAAAGGAAGGCAGTATCCATCACGAAGGACTTTCAGCGCCCAACTCTGTGCTGTATTGCTGCCGCATTGCCCAGTGACTTGACGGGTATCCCTTAGCTCGAAGCAGCTGAAGGAGGGTTTCGGCCTCCCTTCATGGCGCGACCAGATTGGAGGCAGAAGGATAGAGCATGGTCCCCTCCTTTTCTAGAGGTAGAAGGTCCTGGAGACACATTCAGACTTTAAAGATTACTACTCACTGGATAAGGGAGTCGTGACTCTCCTTTCTCCAGTGATGAAGTGTGGGACAGAGGTAGATGGAGAACGCTGGCCAGAAACATCCACCCCGCATAAAAGTGGGAAAAGATGCAGACATGGAAAGAAGAAGACTCTCCTTTCTCCACTTCTCGGTGGTATTCTCAATCTCTTCCATGGGGGAGAGTAAAGATATCCCACCCAACTGCAGAGATGTGATGCTACCACATCTTTTCAGAACCTACTTTGCCAACAGGTTTGCCGACTGATGAGCCAAGAAAGTCAATACCTTTACCTCTGAATGCACAAGGGCAGTGAGTTTCTTCATCTCGGGATCTGTCATCCTGGCTGGATTGGTGGGCTGCCACGCTGGTAGCTTTCCAATCCTCGTACGACCTAGCGGTTCCGGAAAATCAGGCCCTGCTGAAAGAGCTGATTAGCTCGGGAGGTAAGGCCCTGAAGTTCCTGTCCTATCAATCAATTACACAAACCGCTAACTGGATCCTGAGAGAAAGGGACATTGTACTCAGCAAACCGGTAAGGCGGCTCCCCGACAGAGAGGCCAGGTCCCTGAGGAGTCTTCCACTGTGGGGCGAGACTATCTTCCCCTCAAGGAAGTAGAAGTAGTGATGGAGAAGGTGAGGAAGTTAAAGGATGTGAGAGAACCGAGACCTCCTCCAGCAAGAAGACCCAACCATAGGAGACCTCCTTCGGAAGTCCCTCTCCCTCCTCGCGCCTCACCTAACCAGTCCAGGAGAGACGCTCCTACTATGTCCTGGCAGCAGTCTTCTCAGCCCTCAAGTAGGGGATCTGCAACCACACAGTCAGCATTTAGGCCCTTCTACTCGGCCTCCAGAAAAGGGCGTTCGGGCCGTGCCTCCCGAAGGAGATAGGGAGGGAGGCCCCCTACTCCTGCCGAAGCCTCAGGTGGGGGGATGCCTCAAAAATTCTTGGCAAGCATGACAGGACTACGGGTCGGATCCGTGGACCGTGACGGTCCTGAAGGAAGGATACAGGTTGCCCTTCCGGGCGGAACCCCCACCTTTGATTCCAGATCTACAGGTGGAATGGTTGGCACCGAAAGACCCCCTGAGAAGGACAGCCCTGCAAGTAGTCTCTGCTATGCTAGTGAAAGGGGCAATGGAGCCAGTCAAGAACCCAGGGCCAGGGTTCTACAGAAGACTCTACCTGGTGGAGAAAGCGACAGGGGGATGGAGACCAGTCATAGACCTCTCAGCCCTCAACAAGTTCGTGTGCAAAACCGACTTCAAGATGGACACTCCGAAGTCGGTCCTAGCGGCCTTGAGGGAAGGAGACTTCATGATGTCGATAGACCTCAAGGACGCATACTTCCAGATCCCAGTCCACCCCTCCAGCAGGAAGTATCTAAGAGTGAAGTGGGGTACCCAAACGTTGCAGTTCAAGACCCTCTGCTTCGGTCTATCCACAGGCCCCCAGGTCTTTACGAGGATCTTCGCGACAGTCTCAGCCTGGGCACACGAACGGGGCATCCGCCGGATTCGGTACCTGGACGACTGGTTGTTGCTTTCAGACTCAGGGGAAGTACTGAGGGGGCAAGGCGCGAAACTCCTGCAGTTCTGCAACGTCCTGGGTATCACCATCAACCTGGAAAAATCCCAATTGATACCGTCCACCAGGATTGACCTACCTCGGGATGGTCCTAGACTCCTGGTTGGCGAAAGCATTCCCTTCCGCGGAGAGGCTAGACAACCTGAACCAGATCCTACGACCCTTTCTGTTGGGTCAGCCCAGGAGGGCCAAGGACTGGCAGAGACTGATAGGTCACCTCGTGTCATTGGAGAAGATAGTTCCTCAGGGAAGACTCAAGCTCAGAGGAGTTCAGTGGAACCTGATAGAAGCCTGGAACCAGACAGACTACCCTCACAAAGTAGTTCCAGTGACCACGGAAACGAAGGAGGTCCTCGAGTGGTGGATCGCCACTTCGAACACCCTCAAGGGGATGCCCTTCGCGGACAACCCTCGGGAGATGCTCCTGTTCACGGACGCCTCCAAGGAGGGTTGGGATGCTCACCTCCTCGATAGTACAGCGAGAGGAAGGTGGGGACCCTAGGAGAAAAACCTGCACATCAATGTACTGGAAATGATGGCCATGCAGAGAGCGTGTCTGGAGTTCGTCCAGAAGCTCCGGGGGAACACCGTGGCGTTGATGTGCGAAAATGCCACCGTAGTAGCATACGTAAAGAAGCAAGGAGGACTAAAATCAAAGGAGTTGTACGGCCTCACGTTGGAATTTCTGGAATGGGTCGAAAGGGAGCAGATCAAGATCTCGGCCAGGTTCATTCCGTGGAAAAGGAACGTCCTAGCCGACGGCCTCGGCAGAGTGGGTCAGGTGGTGGGGTCCGAGTGGTCCCTCCACCCAAAAGTGGCCAAGAATCTGATCCAGAAGTGGGGTTGGCCGGTAATAGACCTCTTCGCCACGAGACTAAACGCACAGCTCCCCGTGTTTTGTTCTCCTGTGCCAGACCCAGGAGCACCATTCAAGGACGCCTTCCAGCATCCCTGGGACAACCTCGACGTATACCCCTTCCCTCCCTTCGGCATGCTCAGACAGGTTCTCAACAGGGTGAGGAGAGCGAACAACCTGTGGATGACTTTGGTAGCGCCTTGGTGGTCGGAGAGAGAGTGATTCGCAGACCTAAAGGAAATGGCGCGCCTTCCGTCTTGGCCCCTTCCAGACATGTCAGACCTGCTACGGCAACCACACTTTCAAAGGTTCCACGAGAACCCTTGGTCCCTCTGCCTTCACGCGTGGAGGTTATCGAGTGCCTCCTGAGGAAGGAAGGCTATTCGGCGAAGACGGCAACGAGGATGTCGGGTTACCTGAGACGATCTTCAGCCGCTGTGTACCAGGCAAAATGGGCTACCTTCTCGAAGTGGTGCGCCGTTAAGAATATCAAGCCGTTGAGAGCCTCGGTCCCGGAGATAGCCGACTTCTTAGTCTATCTCAGGGACGAGGAAAGCATGTCCATCCCAGCCATTAAAGGAGTTAGAGCAGCCCTAGGTCAAGTCTTCCTCCTGAAAGGCATCGACCTAGGTTCCTCCAGACACATCTCGATGCTCATCAAGAGCTTTGAGCAATCATGCCCTCCGCAAGCGGTTAGAGTGCCCCAGTGGGACGTGGCTAGGGTCCTGAAGATGCTATCAGAGCCTCCCTTTGAACCCCTGAAGGACATCCTAGACAAAGAGCTCACCCTCAAACAGTTTTCCTGTTGGCACTAGCGTCTGCAAAACGAGTAGGGGAACTTCATGGACTTTCATATGAGGTGTCACATTTGAAGGGATGGCGTGAAGTTACCTTCAAGTTCGTTCCATATTTCGTGGCCAAGACCCAGAACCCAGCAGTCTGGGACCCCAAGTTTGAAGGATTCTCGTTGCCGGCAATCCCACGTTCAGAAAACCCCAAGAACTTGCGACTGTGCCCTGTCAGAGCAGTACGGAAGTATTTGGAGAGGACGGCCAGGCTGAGGACCGAAGTCAAGAATCGGTTCTTTTCTTTAGGTTTAGTGAAGAAACCGGTATCCAAAAACATGATCTCCTTCTGGTTACGGCAAGTGATCAGGAGAGCCTACAGTAGTGCAGGAATCCCTATTCCAGATAAACCCAGGCCCCACGACATTAGAGGACTGAGTACCTCTCTGGCCTTTGAGAAGAACATGACAGTTGGCCAAATCCTGAGGGCTGGTACTTGGACCAACCAGTCGACCTTCACAGCTCACAACTTGAAGGAATGCTCAAGGAGGTCCTTGGATGGGTTCTCCCTCGGTCCCGTCATTTCAGCGCTTCAGAAGATTTAAAGGTATAGCCCCAGGGAACCCACGGGCAGTAAGTCCAAGAGACACAAGTTCCTTTTCCTCCCCCCCTGTTACCTAATTACCTTCCCTTAAAGGGACTCGGAAGGCCTTTAGCTACCATAAAATTCATTGTCACTGAAGAAATACGCCCCCAAGGTGTTATTTACAGAGGCAAGCCACTTAGACAGTAAGTTAGTTTTTTGGGTAGTTTTCCCTATTTCGAGTGTTTTCTTTCGATGGGTCAGCGGAACCTAGCCCCCTATCTAGGTTTCCCCCTTTTTTGCTTCCATCTTCTCGGTTTCTGAGCCCTGCAGTACACTCCCACCTCCTAAGGTATAAGTCTCCTAAGAAAGTAGTTTGAGGTAAGTACTCCGTGTTGGAACAAATCACAAATTTTAAGTAATTTGTATTTTTCCTAACAGTACTTACCTCAAACTACTTTCGGGTTATGGCCCACCCATCCTGCCCCGAGTGACTTACAGAGGTCCCTGGACAGCTCCTCCAGCATGGCATTCTACGCTGGAGAGAAACAAACCAGGGCTGTGGTCGCCCTCTCTTCTGCTGCGCCTTGTTCCAAGATGGCGACTGCTGGTTCTACTGCGCAGGGTCCCGCGCAGTGGCCTTCCGGGAGGTAGAACCGCGACTGAGTCTTCAGGCCCTGGAAAAGCGTAGAGGCGCTCTGGGTCTTGGGGGCCTCCGCATGGTTAGCCACTACCTTGCTGACATGTGCCAACCCCAGCTTCACGTCTCTAGACACCAGGAGCGCTAGTGAGGGCTTCTGTTGAACGGGGGCATCCACCATTCTGTTGAGGCTCGAACGCCAGAAGTCGTCAGACGAGGGCTCCTGTTCATCCAGCCTATGGTGTCGTCGGATGAGGCCTATGACTCTCCGGTAAGCGGAAACCTCTGCTGGAGAGCCTTCTTCCCCGTCCTCTCTCTTGTCCGCGGGGGGTCCTAGTTCTCGTGACAGAGGACCTCCGACGGAGGAAGCCATACCAGGAGGCGGCATCCTCTTAGAGTGGTCCAATTCCCTTGCTACAGGCCGTAGGACGGGCATCGCCGCTGGGACAGAGGTCTCCGTTCTTGATTTCTCCCTTCTTCTGGAGGACCAGGGGTCCGCGGGCTTGCCCGTCGAGGAAACGAACCTCTCCCGTTCTGGACAACTCCTTGGAGATCTTGAAGGAGGGACGCGGCTGCCAGACCGAAGTGGCGACTCTCCCCGCTGGGCGGGTGGAGTCGGAACCTTCGCAGACCTATGCCTGTCCCTCGATGTCTGATGCAAGGAGCTCCTCCGCCGGTCAAAACTGCTCCCGTCGATGAATCCTACTGGTGATCGGGGTCTGGGGAGCCATCCCAATGTGCTTGCGACGGCTGCCGCCCCCAGGAGTTGGCTACGCGGGATGGAAACTCGCACCCATTCTTCCTCCGGCGAAAGACTTCTCCTGAACTTCCTCCTGGGGGACCTTGAATGTCTATCCACGTGGCGGGGTCTTGAAGACGAGCGCGAACATGATCGTCTCCTGCGAGACCTATCCTGTCGCCTACTATGGTCTCTCGGGGCTCCTTCATCTGAAGAGTAAGGGTAGGCCTCAAACGAGGAAGCCGAGGATCTGTAAGGTCTCGGTGGAAAGTCGGAAAGTCGACGTGTCGTTGTCGGTTCTGCATGGGGCCCGGCCGACGACGCAGGCTCCATAAACACCGCTGGGAACGACGCTGACGGTGTTGGAGGGGAGCGGGGAGCTCCTCGTTGGGAGACCAGGCCTTGAACTCCTCTTCCATCCTGTGGGGTGATCTGAAGGGCGTCTTGGGAGGCGCCCACACGAGGGCGTCTGATGGCGGCGAGTCGTCCTTCTTGGCTGCTGACGCACCTGAAAAGCCCGCCCAAGAGGCGGGAGAAGAAGCTACTGCCGACTTTCCCCACATAGGATTTTCCGAAGATACGGGGCCACCTTTGTCCAGGGCCTTGACCCCCGAAAACACACCCGTAGAGATTACCCCGCATACAGAACGGGAATAGGATAAACTACACAAAATTCTGGTCAGATGGAAGGATTGATTGATATAAAGTTTTCTGGCATCCTGACATCTAAGGTCATTGATGCCAATAGCATTTATTATATATGTAAAATAAGAGAGAATTCAATTAAAACCATAAAAGTTAAGAAGTCATTACAATTGTTAAATAGTTTTCAGAAGACCTACTTCTGAAATAAATCTAAAAATTTCGCTCGCATAGTAGGACACATCATGTCCAAGAATCTTGGCAAGGATGAACCTGCCATCCTCACCTCGAGTCTCAAACAGGTATCTATTTCTTAAGTTAGTAAAATTATGGCATTCGGTCAACAAATGCCACTCTGTTGAAGGTACTAAACAGTCCTCACAATACGGTTGGTGTTGGCCCTTCAGCAGAAACTCGTGTGTCAACCGTGTGTGACCAATACGGAGACGGCAAAGTCGTCTCCCATTTTCGGGGTATCATGTTATACCTCCAAGGTGATATGATATTTGTTACTTCCCTCATTTTATTGCCATCTTGACTATCCCAGTGCTGTTGCCATTTCTTACAAAGCAATTTCTTGATGTAAGGTAGGAAATCATTACAGGGAATGGGATACCTCTTTGGTAGCAACTCGGATGCCGCATTCTTCGCCATTAAATCTGCCTTCTCATTCCCGGACACACCTACATGTGCTGGAACCCAACAAAACCGAACTGTTATACCTCTCCGTCCAATAATAAAAAGCTATTCTAAAATCTTTAAAACTAGAGGGTTACTATAATTGAAAACTTCTAAAGCTTGAAGAACACTCCTTGCATCACTAAAAATTGTAAAGTTACCATCCTTTTCCAAAGCTATTTTCTCAATAGCGGTTAATATGCCATACAGTTCGGCAGTAAATATGGAAGCTGTTAGAGGAAGTGCACCTCTACAATTAAAATCATTACTATGTACTCCAAATCCAACGCCAGCATCAGATTTGGAGCCATCAGTATATATAAAAGTTGATCCCCTATGTTCTTTAACATGTCCCATAAAAAGAGACCTGGATTCTAAGTCAGTCATGTTCTTCTTAACTCCAATAAAGTATTTACAAAAAGATATGTCAGGTAATTTCCATGGAGGCGTTGATGATATCTTGAATGGAAGCACCTTAATTCTAATTATATCCAGATTGTTTAATAATTGTTTCACCCGAAACCCAAAAGGTTGAGGAGATTTTGGGTGTAACTCAAAGTAGGTTGAGTGCCTTACAAGGCTTGCAGTCTGAAAGGCTGAAGAATTAGGGAGTCTTTGCAATCTAAACCAATACCGAATAATAGAGGACATTCGGTAAAGGTGTAGAGGCAACTCCCCAGCATCCACAAGGAGACTTGAGATAGGTGAGGTTCTAAAGGCTCCTGTGGACAATCTTATACTAGCATGATGTGTAGAATCTAATATTTTTAACCGGCTTGGGGTTGCTGAGGAGTATATTTCGCATCCATAACTATTTTTGGAAAAAATCAAGGCCTTGTATAATTTAAAAATTGTATTGCGGTCTGCCCCCCATGATGTATGGGACAATACATTTAAAAGATTCATAGCTTCAACACATTTAGCTTTTAATGCTTTTAAGTGAGAAACCCATGTAAGCCTACAATCAAATATCAACCCTAAAAATTTAGGGTTTCACCCGAAACCCAAAAGGTTGAGGAGATTTTGGGTGTAACTCAAAGTAGGTTGAGTGCCTTACAAGGCTTGCAGTCTGAAAGGCTGAAGAATTAGGGAGTCTTTGCAATCTAAACCAATACCGAATAATAGAGGACATTCGGTAAAGGTGTAGAGGCAACTCCCCAGCATCCACAAGGAGACTTGAGATAGGTGAGGTTCTAAAGGCTCCTGTGGACAATCTTATACTAGCATGATGTGTAGAATCTAATATTTTTAACCGGCTTGGGGTTGCTGAGGAGTATATTTCGCATCCATAACTATTTTTGGAAAAAATCAAGGCCTTGTATAATTTAAAAATTGTATTGCGGTCTGCCCCCCATGATGTATGGGACAATACATTTAAAAGATTCATAGCTTCAACACATTTAGCTTTTAATGCTTTTAAGTGAGAAACCCATGTAAGCCTACAATCAAATATCAACCCTAAAAATTTAGCTTCACTTGCACATGGGATCCGTTGACCTTGGATGTATATATCCGGGACTGGATGTACTCCCCGGATACGACAGAAATGGACAATTTCAATTTTACTTGTCGAGAACTTAAATCTATTCATATCGGCCCAATGGATAATTTTATCAATAGAGAGTTGTATTTTTCTCTCAACCATTGCCATTTTAGTCCCAGCAAATGATATGGAGAGATCATCCACAAATAATGTTGAGAGAACATCCCGGGGAACGACCGAGGATATCCCATTAATTGCTAGTGCAAAAAGGGTTACACTCAGCACACTCCCCTGAGGAACTCCTTCTTCCTGGCATTTACTCTGTGATAGGGCTTCCCCAACTCTCACTTGGAAAACTCTATGTGAAAGAAATGACTGAATGAATAGTGGTAGGTCTCCTCTCAATCCGATTTCATGAATGGTTTTAAGTATACCATATCTCCATGTGGTATCATATGCCTTTTAAAGATCAAAAGACTGTCACATGGTGCTGTTTGGAAGCAAACGCTTCACAAATGGAGGACTCGAGTCGTACCAGCACATCAGTCGTTGAGTGCATTTTTCTGAATCCACATTGAATTGGTGATAAAATACCATTCTTTTCAAGGTACCACATCAGTCTTGCATTGAACATCTTCTCCATAATTTTACATAAACAAGATGTCAATGCAATAGGTCGATAGTTTGCTGCTAAAAACTTGTCCTTACCGGGTTTTAAAAAGGCTAAAATAATGGCTAGTTCCCAAACACTTGGATAACAATGATCATGCCATATTCTATTAATAATGCTTAAAATAAACTTTGTATTAAAATGTACATGTTTAATCATTGCGTATGGAATTCCATCGGGTCAGGGTGTTGTATCGTTGCAAGTGGAAAGTGCCAAATCATATTCTCTTTCAGTGAAAGGAGAATTATATGACTCTTCCCTTCCTGTTGCAAAATTTAAAATTTTCTTTTCTTCAATGCTCCTGTACTGGTGACCAGGAGCTGCTACACTCTTGCACGATACATTTTAAAAATGGTCAGCCAGGGCATTGCTAACTTCATTTCCTTCAGTCACATACTGACCATTCACCTTTAACACTGGTGGTGGGTTTGGGGTGAATTTGCCTGCAATCTTTTTTACTTTCCTCCATACAGAAGATGGTGGTGTCCTACTATTAATGGAGGAAACAAAAGCCACCCAAGATTGGCGTCTAGCTTCCTTCATGGCACGGCGGAACTGTGCTCTACACTTTTTGTACGTTATCAAATTTTCCTCCGTACGGCGTTTACACAATCTAGTCAAGAGATTTTCTGGTGGCTCTGTGCTAGGCTGTTAATTCTGAAGACCACCACGGGACTGGTCGTCTTTTGAATATTCCTGTGGTTTTGGGAATCAAATTAATTCCTGCTGTATGGAGAGTTCCATTCAGTAGGTCTATGGCATCACCAATACTTTCAAACTGATCTGCAGTCCCTTCGATTTCACTTAGCTCACAAAATCTAACCCAGTCTGCCTTGTCAAGATTCCATCGTGGCGATCTTTGTAAAGGCGGACCCTTGTTGGTGTTTATAATGATTGGTGCATGATCACTAGTATGCCTATCATCTAATGTCCTCCAATCAAAATCAAGAAGGCAGTTAGAGCTTGCAGTTGAAAGGTCAATGCATGACAAGGTACCTGTCTGAACATGGAAGTGTGTGGGCTCTCCTGTATTAAGGAGTCCCCCATCCTCATTCTCCACAATTGATGAGATAATATTGCCCCTTGTGTTTGCTAAAATATCACCCCATAATCGATGTCTACCATTCATATCTCCCAGTAAGAGAAATGGTTGAGGGAGTTGATGAATGACCTCTGCTAAATCATCATATAAAATATTATCATTTGGAGGCAAGTAGAGAGAGCATATTGTATATTTTCTTCCTATATCAATTTGTACAACCACTGCCTGCAGTGTTGTACATATAGACATAGGTATTTGGGGAACATCTCGACGAACGTACATGAGACTTCCACCATGGCTCCCTGCTTGATGATTATAAGGTGTTCTATAGCTAACATACTCTCGAGAACTAGGAGTGTTAGCATCAAGCATACTTTCCTGTAGACATACAATTATGGGGGAATATTCATGAATTAGGAGCTTAAGTTCTTCAAATTTCGCCCTTAAACCCTGACAGTTCCATTGCAAAATTAGGAGAAAACTATGGATTATTTCCCATTAGCAGTTTTTAATCTAACATTATTACCTGTAGGTTTCTTCAGAGATGGTCTTGTTATGTTGGGTTTTACGTTGGTGTTTTTCTTTGTATCTTTTTTATCTATTTGTTGAGGGGGATGGTGGACCTCAACTTGAATTTCTGATTTATTTAAATTGTCTTCTGGTTGATCGGCAACATCAACAGACAAAACATCATATTTATTTGATGTCATAATTCTAGTATTTCTTATGGAAGGGGGTGAGAGAGATGGAGGTCTCTCTCTTACGATTAATAGGTTGCGAGTTACCAGGTTTTTGTACCTTCCCCACTACAGGTACACCTGATAACTTGGTGTCAGGTGGAATCTCCATTAAATCAGGCAAGGATATGGCCTGGGAGATGTTAGTACTATCCTTTGTAATGGGGGGCAAAGGTTTGATAGTGGTGGACAATGTCTTTTTGTTGATACTCAATGATAAATCTTTAGGAGGAAATGTTCTTGTCTTATGCAGCACTTTATCAATAGATGGTGAATTCCTTTTTCGAGAACTACCTACAGTAGTAGGTGGGTGAGATGATTCCCGAGGAACTTTTTCTCCTGTTTTTAATGTCTCTGCATAAGTATTAGATTTATCTAATAATCTCTTGTTATGCCCCACGCTTACATGTTCAATAATTGATTTATTGAGGGCAGCCTCTTCTAACTTATAAAACTGGCAGCTCCTATCATTAGATTTATGATTAGAGTTGCAGTTTAAGCACCTTGCCTCAAGTGTACATTCCCCATGGTAAATATTGGAGCAAGTATTACAAATTTTTTCACTATTGCAAACTTTGGAAGGATGTCCAAATTTAAAGCAATTATAACATTGCAGTGGCTTCTGCTTAAAAGGTTGAACTCTGATCCTTTCATTTTCTATGTCTATGTGGAAAGGTACATCGGCATCCTGGAAAGTAAGAACAATCATTGATGTTCCAGGTACTTTATGTACTTTCCACACTGACAGAGGACACATAGCCAATATCTCCTCTTCAGTAAATTCATACAGATCCCTATTAAAAACCACTCCCCTTCCATAGCTAAAGTTTAGATGGGGTTTGATGTCCAATTTTATATCATCATTTACTGTCTTCAACTTGGACAGTATAACAGACTGTGTGTATGACTTGGCCTTTATCAAGTAACTTTTCTTCCCGAATCGAGATATATCTCCAGGTGCGATCGTACCTACCTTCCTCTGAAGAAATTTGCAGATCTTGAAATAATTTTCCGTACCTCCTACAGATTGAGCAAGAAGCCACATTGGTGGTTTTGGCTTTCTTTAGGATGGCATATCTGCCTCTATATCTTTATCAGCCCAGTCTGCTGGTCTGTAGACATCCAGATCTTTAGGTGCTCCATCACACAGAGCACCCTTAACACTCATATTACCTACTTTAATATCAACAATATTATGGCTTGCATTAAATGCTTCCTCATGGCAATTAAATGATAACCAAGATTCCCAATTATCATCTTGAAGTTTAATTTCTTTTATTAATCCGTAACACTCAAATATTTTATGTAGCCTATCATAATTAGCTTCTAATGGGATTTGGGAACGAGCAGGACATTCAGTTTTCCTGTGTTGCCCAAATTACCCTTTTTCCGAGTATTTAAAGAATAGTCCTTTTTAGTTCCTACGTCGTCAACGGAGTTTTCTTTAAATGAATTGCCAGAGGTCGTCAACAGTGCCGGGGGCGAGTCAGCCTATCCAGGGGAGATGGGATCATTCTCACAAGAATCCATCAGAATAAAGAAAAGAGAAGAGTGATTTTTTGAATAGTCTGATTTACCTGCTTGAGAACATTAAGGCATCACATGTTGGGAAGAAAATTTGCACTTTCCACTACCGGCACAGTGAGAGTATACTTCCCAGATGGTCCACTCCATACCCTACCCGAAGGATAGCATCAAAACAGATATAGAGGCACAGGTGTAAGCTGAACCCGCATGTTAGGACTGAGACCAAGAAACTATGGAATCATCCTCCCCATATCTGTAATGACGGGCTTCCGGCCAAAAGCCGAGAGTCCTGTCCCAAGCGTTGGATCCCCCCTGGATTCCGAAGACCCAACACCTGAGAATAGTTCCGCCAAAAAGGTCCAAACCATCTTCGGGATGGCTGAGATCATCCAATACTCTCACATATAGCTTTGAGCACAAACACCTCCCAACCGTGACACCTTTCCCATTCATCAAAGCAGGCAGCAATACCGGATGTAGAAACATACGCCCAAGTGGCAATAACAGATGTAGAAACATCCATGCCATAAAGAGAAAAAAAAAATAATAATAAACATACATATATATGTAAATATATACACATATACAAATGGGAAATTTTACTCATAGGGTTGGGACAGCAACATGAAGGAAAGTTTATAATATTAGAAGGTTGAAGCAATATAAAGAGGAAGAAAAAGATAATTAAGAGAGAAATTTAGATTCGAACTGGGGGAGCAATTTCTCCAAGTTCGAGAGCCCTCTTGCCCGTCACCAAATTTCAGCATGGGAATACAATGCCGTGCTGAAGCTCAATGACTTCATCAAGGCATTCTCTCATTAATAGGGTCGGATGGGAGGAGATCCCAGATCCTCCTAAGAAAGTAGTTCGAGGTAAGTACTCCGTGTTGCAACAACCCTTGTTTACCATCCTTTACAGAAGGCAAATGAGCATAAACACATGAATGTCCAAGCCTTCCCAGGGATGCTGGAACACAACCATGAGAGCTGCTACAGGGTCTGGCACTGGTGACCAATAGACTGACAGTATTCTGTCATGTCAAAAAGAGTAGGGGATGATGATGATTCTGTTGGGACTTGTTACGAACATGTCTATTGTCAGAGAACCCCATAAAGGCAGGAACCTCCTCACTGCTTGGAGACGTAAAGACCTTTCTCATTTAACTATTTGATTCCTTTGACTCAAATTGTCCACGATGACATACATCTTACATGGAATGAACCGGGATATAAGAACCACATCGTTTCAAACTGTTCATCTGTACACTAACACAGCTAGCTGACAGAGAAGATGAAAGACTGTGCTGGCTTCCTTGTTGACATATGCCACTACAGTTCCCTTGTGGTTCTGCAAAGCAACCAAGTGACCAATTAGAAGAGGCTGGAAGTTTTGAAGTGCTAGGTAAGCTACTCCAACTACAAAACATTGATATGAAGAAACTTTTCCTCGTGCAACCATTATTCTGATGACAGCTGGTCCAGGAGATGAGCTTCCCACCATATTTTTGATGAATCTGTAAAAAGATCTGGAGGTGAACAATCCAAGGGAGACCCCCGAAACCAATTCTCCTTGTCTTGCTCAATTGGTACCATGGCAAGAGAAGAATTGGAAGTTTGTGATCAGTGTCTCTTTAAAAACTATTGCAAGTTTGCAACAATCATAGGGGGAGACAACCATGAGAAACAAGTCTCTAAATGTGATCAAGTGGAATAGTAGCTGTTGCCATTGTTGTGTTGGTAACTGTGATCAGTGAATGAGAGGATGACCTACCTTCCTGAATCGGGTTACTCTGTCCTGGGATGGATAAATTTCGTATTACAGTACTGTTGGTATGTCCCTGCCCAGCCATATGATTTTTTGCCTGGGAGAAAGCTTAGACATCTTTAGATATGTTACAATTCCCAGATCATGATCAAATGCAAGAAGTCTGTCACAATGATGACAAAGTTGGTTCACTGAGTCCACCAGTATCAGCTAGTATTCTAAATACCATATCAAACAAAATCCATTAGCATGAGCCTATGCCAATACAAACTTGAATACTTGAGAGAATAACTAGGGGACCATGGTCAGCCTAAAGCAAAGAACCTTGAACTGGAACATTTTGCTCCTTTAGTAAGACAAAGTTGTATACTTTCTCAAAGAATGATCTAAGGGGATTTGAAATCATGCATACCTGAGATCGAGGGAGATCATAAAGTCGTTCTTCCTCACTACCTGTCTGGTCGTGCTGGGGGGGTCTATCCTGAACTGAGGCTAGTGGATGAACTCATTCACAACCGAGAAGGCTATGATGGGTTTCCAGCCCTGAGGCCTTTCCAACCAAACCCAAAAGGCTGAAGAAGCCTTAAGACCCATCCTGGGCTTCTAGATCACCCTTTGGAAGCATAGCCTAGCAA
This sequence comes from Palaemon carinicauda, assembly GCF_036898095.1. Taxonomy (NCBI): domain Eukaryota; kingdom Metazoa; phylum Arthropoda; class Malacostraca; order Decapoda; family Palaemonidae; genus Palaemon; species Palaemon carinicauda. The sequence continues at coordinate 84,976 of NW_027170416.1, forward strand.
GAACTTTTTCAATCCTGTGTGATAAGAGAAGCATGTCACTGAAGTTGGAATGATGGGAAGGGGAGAGCTGGTGAATGGGAGGCGGTATCTGAAGCAATGAACGTCCACTGTTCACTACTCTGCCCAGTGAAATTGCCACTTCATTCAATTCCTAGCCAGGCATTCCCCCTCTGGTGGTGGCTAAATGGAGGAACCAGGAACTGCCGGTCCTAGAGAGAACGAGGGCCTCATCTACCCTTTCCTTTTTGATCCTGGTTCAGTATCTTTCTCTGAAGAAGCAGCTAAAAATCAAAAATTTTAAGTAATTTGTATTTTTCCTAACATACTTACCGAGAACTACTTTCTTAGGAGACTTCTCCGGCCGGGCATCAAGAGCCTTTTCGTCTCCACAGGTGTTACAAAGAAGCAGGTATCGAAGAATACCATATCCTTTAGGTTGAGACAAGTTATTGCCAAGGCCTACAAGGAGGAGGGACTAGTCGTGCCAGGTACTCCTAAGCCCCATGACATCAGAGGACTGAACACTTCCTTAGCCTTTGAGAAGAACATGGCAGTGGGCCAGATCCTTCGGGCGGGCACCTGGTCGAACCAGTCGACCTTTACTGCCCATTACCTCAAGGATTACTCAAGAAGGTCTTTAGACGGGTTCTCCATTGGGACAGTCATCTCCGTGCTCAAAATGATTTAACGGTGAAGCCCAGGCACAATCGTGGATAGCAAAACCAGGAGACACAGGTTCGTTCCTTTTCACCCTAATCCCCGTTTCCTATCCCTATCGGAGATAACCACACTTATGTAACCAATGAAGAACACGTCTCTGCAACGTTGTTACTGAACTCAACATCAGAAGCTTTTTCAAAGGGTGAGTACTTAGACACTAACGTGAGCTCTTTGTGTAGTTTACCCTACCGTTCGTTTCCCAGTTTTTAAGAACCTAGTTCATATCTAGGATACTTGGCATCCGCTTTGCAATCAATAGGCTTCCAAGACATCAATGATGCAGCTCTTAAGTTGTTCTTATTTAACTCTGGTCTAGAAGCTGGGTAGAGGTTTCTTTTCCCCATTGAGAAAACTAAAGCCTGATCTCGTACAAGGGAGAGAGAGAGCGACAGGGGTGTGAGCAGTTTTATCACAAACATGCTCAGCGCTGGATACACTCTTGATAAAAGTCGCTTAGCGTTAGGTATGATCTCTGTATGTGCCACCCTTATATACTCCGAGATCGCCATGGACTCGTAGCTACGTTGATAATAACTATTTGGACGATATCTTCCTCTTTAAGTGTAGCGGTAGCATTCGGTTGATGGCACTCAAGCAGTAAGAGACCAATGGCGGTTGACAAAAAGGGTGAACCACTGTCTGTTCCCACAGGAACGAATCTCAAATCTCAGTACGCATATTTTCCCTCATTCTCATAAAAGCTAGGGAATACTTGTGTGTGAAAGGAAGAAAGGGTCAAGGACCTTACTCCAATGGATTTTGTGTATGCATGTTTTTGTGAGAGAGGACAGGTAGCTGGTGTGTGTAGGCACTTGTAATGCATACCAATAAATATCTTTACAGAACTAATGTTCTCCCTATGCATTCTTGTCACGCAAAATTCACTGACGAATAAAGAATTACTTTAATAGTTATCAGATGAGCAGTTTTCTAGAATGGCGCATGCGAACAGTACAGTACAGCGTTTCCGACCTACAGATCCCTGGCAGTATTATTATCATCATTATTGTTCTTATTACTATTAATTACTAAGCTACAACCCTAGTTGGAAAAGCAGGATGCTATAAGCCCAGGAGCCCCAACAGGGAAAATAGTCCAGTGAGGAAAGGACAAAAGGAAAAATAAAATATTTCAAGAGCAGTAACAACATTAAAATAAATATTTCCTAAATAAACTATAAATACTTTAACAAAACAAGAGGAAGAGAAATTAGATAGAATAGTGTGCCCGAGTGGCATGGTACAGAGGCTATGACACTACCCACGACTACAGAACAATGGTTTGATTTTGGAGTGTCCTTCTCCTAGAAGAGCTGCTTACCATAGCTAGAGTGTCTCTTCTACCCTTACCAAGAGGAAAGTAGCCACTGAACTATTACAGTGCAGTAGTTAACCCCTTGGGTGAAGGAGAATTGTTTGATAATCACAGTGTTATCAATTGTATGAGGACAGGATAATATGTAAAGAATAGGCCGGACCATTCACTGTATGTGTAGGCAAAGGGAAAAAACCATAACCAGAGAGAAGGATTCAATGTACAGTAGTACTGTCTGGCCAGTCAAAGGACACTATAACTCTCCATCGGTAGTATCTCAACGGGCGGCTGGTGCCGTGGCCAAGATCAGACGAGTGCATGTCGCTTGGGAAAGTACTTATGGTTGAAAGATCGCGTGCCAATAGGCGAGTGAGCTTGTGTGCTTATTGATAGGAACGTACAAGTATGCAAATACTCAAAATTAGATGAATGAGTGCTATAAGACCAATGTACGAGAGCGCTAGCACAAACAGGTGAGGTGGCAGAGTGCACTCACAAGCTGGTGAAGTGGTGCTCCCATAGGGGCAAGATCTTGGGAGCAGGGGAAGTGGTGCGCAATCGTGAGCAGATTTGATGGCGCAATCATGGCAGGAGAGATGATACATAATCGTGAGCATTTGAGATTGTGCACAATCGAGAGCAGATGACATTGTTCGCAATGGATGGCAAGTAGGTGAGGTGATGTTTCCGTAGACGTGAGTGATCGAAGATATGTGGGGTGGTGCTCCTGTTAATGCATGTGATCATGAACAGTGGAAGTGAAAAGAGTATGCAATCAGCTGTGGCATGCAATTGCAAACAAGTGAGATCACTTCCATATGAGTGCACGATCGTGAAGAAACGAGAAGGGTAGTGCAAGCACCTAGCAGCATATTAAGGGATATGGTACTCTAATGGGCTCACAAACAGGTGAGATGGTGCTCCCGTAGTAGCGCGTGATCACATGCAGATGAGGTGCCGAGCATGCTAATGCATGGTAGCATGTAATCTCTAAGTCTCTTTCTTTATGCTCAATGAAGGATTGGACAATACTCTCTCCCACGGGGAGAGAAACAACAGGAGTGACTTACACTGTATATGTAACTCCTATTGATCAGTCTTAAAGGACTAATCGTCTAATGGGGGAAAAAAAGAAGGGCCAAGTTTTTTTTATTTCTGACCAAGAGTGTGCACAAACTCAGCTGACTGTATGCCTTAACAGGAGACCGCACACGCTTAGAGGTACGAACAGTCAATCGTACAGATGCACTTTCCCTACGTTAAGTAATTGTCGTGATCTGAGCTATCTCATGTCTGTCTAGGAAAAAGGTGTGCAGGCATAAAGGAGTGACACCTATCATTAGCAACGGGAAGCAATACCATCTCTCAAGGACTGGGGTTGGCCATAAATTAAAGGGTCTCCGCTACTACTTGGCAGCCTCCCGGAAAAACCGAATGAGCAAGAGCTTCAGAGGAAGATCAGGAAACGGAAGAAGAGGTCTTGGGCTTCTCCCCTTTTGAAGAAATCTTCGAAAGAGAAATATCCTGCTTTGACTTCTTCTTCCGCCGTCGGCCAAACCTTTCCCACTTGGAGGCAGACCACTCCCGACACTCACTACAGTACACCTGTTACCACTATCACACCATTAACCTCTGCAGGCAGGACAAAGGGTGTGGCGATCAGTGTCCATGGCTGACATGAAGGTTCAGCAGGGCAAACCTTCGAGTCCAGGGCAAGTGCGCATGGACGCAGAAGTCAACACACACAAATAAAAGAAAAAGCACAAACAAAAGCATTAATGGCAGTCCAAATAGGCGAAGAATGAAGAATGGCAACGACCATAGACCATCCGAGCCAAAAGCAAAGTGAGCTTAATCAGTGGTGTGTGAGCAAGAGCAGTAGCAAGCTACCCCCCCCCCCCCCCCTTTCCACCCCCCTCTAACTAGCAGAATGGGTAGTTAACCGTCGCTAAAATTTTAATGGCTCGTCCTTTCAGCTTTGCTAAGAGTAATAACCACTAATTAATAGCGTAGGTTTGTATTCCAGTTACAGAACAAAAGAGCATTGGCTTTTGTCAGAACATTTTGTATAAACTTTATTGGATTCCTGTTTTTTTTTCATATCGAATCATTAAACTTGACCTTTACCCATTATATTCCGTACTTTAGGTTAGAAAGCCTTCCTGTGATCATTTTCCAAATAAGTACAGTAGCTCATGCTACTTACGAATGACAAATCTACACATATAACACTTCCTAACTCGAACCTGTTTTTGGAAAATTTTATCATCACTATAAATATCAAAACAATATTATTCAACAATTTAACATGGGACAGCCTATTCAATATCTACTTTGAAAGGGATGCCGGGTAAAGCCTTTTATAAGCCGACTCATCTACAGCCACCATTTTAGTACTGCTCAGATATGCAATATTTGTAACCATTTTTAGATCTTTATCAACAGCATTCTTCTTTCTAATTATACATTGCAATTGTTCAAAATATTTCATGTCCACCAATATACTGTATACAAATTATGCATGTATTGTAGAATGTATCATTTGTGTGTATGAATTTGTTAGTATAAATAAATATATTGTGCTGTATCTCTACACACAAACATAAAGTCAGTAGTGAGGATCTAACCCTGTCCAATATCCAGCAAAAAACACTGAAAAAAAAAGATATGGAGGCATAGAAGACGGTGGTTATGACAATTCAGTAGTGCACTAAGAGGTATAGTCTGCCACAAATACTAAGCAACTATAAGGATGTAAAGAGTGGAGCACCTGAAGCCATTTATGTCTGAATTTAAACTTTTAACTAATTGTAGAAAACTTCTTTGGGGCTCAGGCCATGTCGTGCTGATGGAAGGGTTCCTATAGGTAGCCTTCTAAGGGATATTTGCTACAGTTATACTCCCAAAGAATTAAAACCAAAGGTCTCCAGGATTCCAACTCCTGGCACGAGTATCCAATAAAGGATATCGTATAATATCGGGATGTATTCTAGATATGACACATGACAATCTTCACCCCCCAATAAATTTAACGCTTCGATGTAAGGGGGAAGAGTGGCAAAAAGGAAGGGGTGCTGTTCTAAGTACCAGGTGGATCTCCTTCCCTACTATTACTGCGACGCCATTCCTATTCTTGTAGCCTGCTAAGAGTGTGTGCGCTCTCCTTTAGCCCGGTGTTTTTTCAAGTTTTTGGACCCTTTTTCAACATGCAATCACCAGCAACCTCGTCATCTGGAAAGTTGAGTATTAATTCTTTCCTGAGTGTAATTTTGGTCTCCCTTTTCACAGTTAAATTCAGTAATCTAAGTGTGCTTTGGTGAGCATTGCCGAGACCGGAGGCAGCCATTTAACGGCTGCTGCTGCTCGTTACATTCTTGCATATTATTTAGATAGTAGGGCGACACTTCTCGGCTTTACGCTATTATATTAGCTTACGCTATTATATTAGCTAGTTAGGCAAGATATATAAAATGTGATATTGCATACATGAAATCTATCCTTATACTATTATGTGACTTTACTTAACGTATTCGTGCTGGAACCCTGGAGGTACCCGATCACCTTTGCCGGGGCCCCTACCATAGCAGAGTTATTCTTGCTCACATATACGTTAGTAAAGCATTTCCCCCTGTTTAGCCTCAACCCCTATCATTTCTTCTCAATTCTGATGAGATGGTATATTCTCTCGAATCTATGAATAAGTTACGATAATATTCTCTCTCTGAGAGAAGAGACTAAACCCTTCTTCCCTTCCTGAATGGTACCACCGGCATAGGCGGCCGTCATTGTCTCGCTTCATTGCTACTGAGTAGAACGATGTTCTTCCTGCCTCTGGCTTTGAATCAGATAGTGACATACTCTTGAGGTGCCCTTGTCTTGCGGACGGAAACGTCGTCAGCACAGGAAGTCATGCTTTCCAGCTCATCGTTTTGAGGACGACGACATAACCTGCCGCCACCTCTTATAACAATGAACTGTAAGACCCTCAACCCCTGCCCCCCGTACTTTCGTGACGGCGTGTCATCACAAGATTCTTTTGCCGGTATTCTGACAATCACGCCGGCTTGCTGGGATGATTGCCTTACCGGCAGGTGTTCTACCAGCGGCAGTTAGTTCCTTTGTCTCACTACTACCTTCGCCCTGACTTCCTTTCCTTCATAGGAAGTTGATAAAAATGGAGAAGGACCGAGACGTCTTCTGACGGCTTCCGGCAGGAAATTTAACATATTTTGGAGAGTCCTCAACTCTCTCTTGAGTTGCCATCTGCATTCCTTAGCCGCCGACTCTATTGTCGGCGACAAGCTAGTTTGTAGATGGGTGGAAGCCAGAATCTGATAGATTCTTTCCCATTCCATTGGAACTTTCACTCTAGTAGGGAGATCGTAGGTGAACATATAGTCCTCCTACACTTACCGTTGTTATATCCATTCATAATAGTAGGAAATTCTCCTTCCTTAATCTTTCTTTCTTTCGGTTAGCACCGTCAGGTACTAACCCATGGCCGGCAGACTACTGAATATAATTATACAGTAGTACATATGTTTTCTAACATATTCTGTGTTCCCTATCACAGACGATTGTAGAGCCCATGATATTTTGTTGAGGTTGAGTAACCCCTTAATACCAAGATGGTTTTCCTTGATCATCGCGGATTTACAATACCCGATCAGTATTAATACAGTACTACAGGTGAATAATGTTAGTATAAATTACTTACCAACACTAATTCTAGTTTCTAGAATTTCTCACCCTTGCAACCTTCCCTATCAGGGAAATTGAATATTATTACAGACGGAGGTCTCAGCAATAGCCTGGGAGAGGAAATTCAGATATGTGTCTTTTCTTATTTCCTTTCAAGCTTACTATCCTAAGGTAGCATATGCAATATAGATTACTATTGTTATTATACATTGTATGCTTTTTATATCACTGACATACAAGACATCATACTCATGGGTAAGGGGATTCCAAAAGAACTCTCCAGGACCATATCTACCCAATGACTCCCTGAGGTGCTTACTGTTCCCCAAGGCTCTGCCTAGTGCGGTGGTGTCCCAGGAACAGCTACGGTCCCCCTTCATCCAGCTAAAGGTCGACTCGGACATTAACAAGGCCTTAGAGGGCATGGACATCCATCAAGAGAGGATGTCAGAAGTGTCCTCTAACACGGAACAGGATTTGCTGCAAGGTATCCCTGAAGAGGACGAGGATCCTCCCCATGCGGAGGAAGAAGAGTCCCTCTCAACGGCGACAGACAACCCCCAGTTTGCCGTGGCTGCATACCACCCACTACCTTCAATGTCCTCTGCTCCAATTCCACAGCCTGTTGCTCAGGCTAATGCGAGTGAAGAGATTCTGACATCTCTGAACCTCATGATGGAGTTGTTCCAACAGGAACAGAAAGCCATGCAGGAATCATTCAGGAAGTAGCAAAGGACTATGCAGAAGAAGATTGACCGTCTCAGAACCACCAGGGGCACGTCTAAGAAGCCTCTTAGAGTGTCCGATCTCCCTCATTGCTCTGAAACCAATCCCTGGAAGTACGCGGAGCATATGCCCATGATGGATGGGAAACTGTTCGTTTCCAAGAAGTTGGGGGCCAGACAGATCGAAGACCTTGAGTTCTGGCCTAACTTCTCTGCTTATCCCGAGTGCTATGTGAGATTGCGGGACGAAAATGCGACCTGAGAAAAAACGGTCCCTAAAGAGGTCATCGTGTTTGAACACGTTAAGGCGCAGGCCATCCTCCTGAAGACCCTGAAGGGAGCCGGATATATAAATTCCAAAGTCTCAGCACTGAGCAAGAAGCACCACACCTTTCTTGCAACTTCCTCCATCTCATTTCCTTTTATGGAGAAAGCATTTGACTTTGTCGTCAAGGCTGCCGACGAGGGAAAACCCTGCCTGACTCTAGAAGAATGTAAACCATTCTCTCTCGTACTGCCTACCAGCGAAGAAAAGTGGAAGGATGTCCACCTAACCTTCTCTGTTTCCAAACTAAACCCAGAGATCGCAGGACAGCAGTTCAATGAGAACCTTCCTAAGTTGCCAGACCATCTTCTGAGGAAGGAACGGGAGTCGAAGGAGAGACTTGCAGCCTCTCTCTCTCATCAGAACTGCTTGGAGCTAAACGCAAGCAAACATAATGCCCCAGAAATCTTCCTCTTTCTAGCTAAGTTTCACAGGGGTACCCTTGTGAAAGACCTTTATGCTTTCCTCAGAGCGAGGAGACCTTGCAGAGAGTTCATCCTGGCTGCAGCAACTATCAGGCACGAACCAAGGAAGCTGATTACCTCGAGCATCTGGGGTAAAGACCTCTTCCCACAGGAACTGGTCCAAGAGGTCATTGCGAGGGTAGTAACAGAGAACAGGAACCTTCTACAAAAGTGGGGTATGTCTTCGAAGAGGAAATCTCCTACGGAAGGAGGTCCCCAACCCAAGAACAAGAGGGCAAGGAGACCACCAAGACTGGCACAATTCCCCGCCATGACCAAGACCACAATGCCTCAGACCACCTTTCAGATGGTCCCTCAACAACTGGTAACCCAATCACCAGTATTCAACCCTACCTTTAAGAGGCAGTCGACTTCCTTTTGCCCCAGCCAGAAAGGAAGAGGTTCTAAGAGAAGTTCTCCAAGAGGTAACTTCTCTCGGGGCCGAAGAAAACGTGGTCGCGGAAGCAAATCCGCAGGACCCCCCAAGCAATGAGGGGTTTCAGGTAGAGGGCAGACTCCATCACTTTCAGGATCGCTGGACCTTCAATCCCTTGGCTCACAGCCTAATCACGAATGGACTTGGGTGGAAATGGAGCAGAATTCCACCCCATTTTCCAGAATTCTTCCAACACTCCACCCCTTGTTGGAAAAATATATCTCAGAACTCTTGACCAAGAAGGTGATAAAGAAAGCGAAGTCCATCAAGTTCCAGGGAAGGCTGTTTTGTGTTCCCAGGAAAGACTCAGACAAACTCAGTCATTCTAGACTTGTCTCCACTCAACAAGTTCATCGAGAACAAGTTTCGGATGGTTATTTTGCAACACATAAGGGCCCTTCTGCCAAAAGGGGCGTGCACGGTATGAATAGACCTAGCAGATGCTTACTGGCATCTCCCGATGAGTTGGCTTTTCTCCTCCTACCTAGGATTCAGACTACAGAACAAGTTTGTCTTCAGAGCAATGCCCTTCGGACTGAACACAGCCCCAAGGATATTCACAAAACTAGCAGACGCAGTCGTCCAACAGCTACATACAGAAGGTGTTCAAGTGGTAGCCTACTTAGATGACTGGCTGGTATGGGCAGCATCCAAGATTACTTGTCTGCAGGCAGCTTAAAAAGTGATCCAGTTTTTGGAACACTTGGGCTTCAAGATCAACCGCAAGAAGTCTCGTCTCACTCCAGCTCAACAGTTCCAGTGGTTAGGAATCCAATGGAATTTAAAGTCACACCACCTCTCCATTCCATCCAAGAAAAGGAGAGAAATAGTGGGACCTGTCAGGAGACTAATCCGTCACAAGAGGATTTCAAAACGCCAACAGTAAAGAGTTTTGGGCTCTCTCCAGTTCGCAGCAGTGACAGACCCAGTGTTAAAGGCACGTTTAAAAGATGCGACAGGAGTCTGGAAGAAATATGCATCAAATGCTCGAAGAGATTAACTAAGGTTGCGCACGCAATTAAAGCCGTGCTCAACAGCCAAGAGTCTAGTGCAGATAATTCCCCTGCAACCACCACAACCATCAGTAGTGATCCATACGGATGCCTCCTTGGAAGGATGAGGTCATTCTCACGACAAGACAGTGCAAGGGACTTCTTGGTCGCGCCAGTTCAAAACATTTCATATCAACATTTTGGAAGCTATGGCAGTACTGTATTCCTGACGTTGATGAGACCATCTCCGCGCAGATCAACCCACAACCGGTTGGTCCTGGACAAGGAGGTGATAGTGAAGTGTCTAAATCGACAAGGCTCGAGATCACCCCCACATCAATAATGTGATGTTAGCCATCTTCTACCTAGCGAGGAAGAAGAGATGGCACTTATCAGCAGTTCACTTACAAGGGATCCGCAAGGTGACGCCAGACACTCTATCCAGGCGAAAGCCCATAGAAGCAAAATGGTCTATAGACGCAGACTCATTCTCCTTCATCTCAGGGAAAGTCCCAGTCCTACAGATCGACCTCTTCGCAACGAGCGACAACAAGAAACTATCTCGTTACGTAGCCCCATACCTGGACCCTTAAGCAGAAGCGATGGATGCCATGTCCCTAGACTGGAACAGGTGGAATCATATTTACCTGTTTCCACCAACCAATCTCCTGCTAAGAGTCCTCGACAAGCTAAGATCCTTCAGAGGGACAGCAGCAGTAGTAGCCCCCAAGTGCCCCAAGAGCAATTGGTTTCCTCTAGTCCTGAAGTTGAATCTGAACCTGTTTCCACTGCCGAATCCAGTGCTGTCTCAACTGGTCCAGAAGTCGACTGTCTACTCTTCATCCTCGGGAACCAGGAACCTACATCTCATGATTTTTGCAAAAAGTTCGGAATCTCAAGGGATAAAGTTGACTTCATCGAGGAGTACAAGTCACGTTCTACTAGGAGACAATACGAATCGTCATGGAAGAAATGGGTGACCTTTGTGAAAGAAAGGAAACCGACAGAGATATCGATAGATTTCTGTCTTGCATTCTTCATACACCTCCACGAACAAGGCCTGGCCTCTACTGCAATTACTTCTTGTAAATCGGCCCTGGATAGACCACTTCTGTACGCTTTTGAGGTGGACCTCTCAGGTGAAATCTTTAATAAGATCCCAAAAGCATGCGCTAGACTCAAGCCTGCAGCCCCATCAAAGCCCATCAGGTGGTCTTTGGACAAAGTCTTGCACTATGCTTTGAACCTGGATAATGAGAACTGTGCTCTAAAGGATTTAAACAGAAAGTCATTTTTCTGTTTGCAATAGCCTCAGGGGCTAGAGTTAGTGAAATTGTGGCTTTATCTAGAAACGAAGGCCATATTCAGTTCCTGGACTCAGGAGAACTGAATCTGTTTCCAAATCCTGCTCTTCTCGCCAAGAATGAGCTACCCACCAAGAGGTGGGGTCCTTGGAGAATCTGCCCATTGAAGGAAGATGCCTCTCTGTGCCCAGTAGAGTGTCTTAAGGTCTATCTTCAAAGAACTTTAAACTTCAAAGGAGGACAGCTCTTCAGAGGCGAAACTTCAGGATCGAACATATCTTTAAGACAACTGAGAGCGAAGCTCACCTACTTTATTCGCAGAGCGGATCCTGACAGTACACCCACGGGTCACGTTCCAAGGAAAGTTTCTTCTTCGTTGAACTTCTTTCAACACATGGACTTTGAGAGACTCCACTCGTACACTGGGTGGAAGTCATCCAGGGTCTTCCACAAACATTACGCGAAGCATGTACAAGAGATAAAACACTTTGTGGTGGCGGCGGGTAGTGTGATTAAACCTGTCGTCTAGTGCTGCAATGAACAGTGGACTGTTTTGGGCCTTTACAGAGTGTCGGGTGCATGGGTATACATACCCACTTGTGCATATCACAACTATGGTTGACACACTGTTCTGAGTAGGTGAATATCTGATCAATACACCAGTGCCGAGTGAACGTTTGCGTTACGGAGTCTTATGCATTTCCGAACATCTGACAATGTCAGATAGATTTGGTTTCACATCTCCATTGAGTGGCATTACTGTATTCTGATAATGTATTTGTGTATTTTTCTACACGAGAAAATATGTATTTTTGTGAGTTGTAATGCTGGATCAGATAAATACTTTGTTGTAACTACATTTTGATAATTTTGTTACATAATAAAATATTTACCCGTATTTGCGTCTTATTACTGCTCCCTCAGTTATAAGCTAATAAAATACATTAGAGTTTTACTAAAACCCCTTTATGGTGTTTAGATTCTTGAAATCACAATAACATTTTCTAAAGGAATAACCTTACATTCTTAAGGCAAGTAAAAAGGTATGTTTCAACTCTTCCCTTTTTGTTCCAACGGGAAATACAAACCTTGAATCCTTATTGTCGACATCGACATTTCCCTGCTGGGGGGCAGGATGCACTAAACCAGCTCCAGGTTTGGTGGACGTGACAGATCTCTGGAATTTCACATATAGGTGTAGTAGACCAGATAAGGAAATCTATTTAAGGTAGATCACATACACAAACCCACAGCTAATAGTAATTTCAAGACAATTCTCTAGTATACAGTGATACCTCGGTACTCGACCATAATCCGTTCGAGATCCGTGTTCGACCTCCGATTTGTTCGAGTACCGAATTTTTTTTCCCCATAAGAAATAATGGTATATATTCTATTCCGTTCCCAAGCACTCGAACAGGCCCAAAATATTAATAAAACGTGTACCTAAACAACAATAATTATCTAAATGTGTATGAAATTGGTCAGAAAATCCTATAAAACAATTTTAAACCATTTACTGTACTAAAATAAAACAATTTTAAACCATTTTCTGTACTGTAGTGAACATACCTTTGAGCAGCGGTTCGATGGCATACAGGGATGGATGTGGAGAGGATGGAAGGGGGAGGTTACTGCTTGGAAGGAGAGTCCCCTTCCATGATGTGGCGGGGTAGTTCTCCTTCAGGAGTTGTTTCTCTCTCCAATGAAAGGGTGGGCAGATCTATTTCAGGGGTTTCTTCTCTTCTTTGTCTCTTCTTTGGAGGAGAAACAGGCTTTGATGTAGCAGCTTTCTTTTCTTTTGTGAAAAACTGGTCTATTGTTAATTGTTTCTTCCTCCTCTGCAGTATTCTTCGAAAATGATACATGACACTATCATTAAACATATGCACTGCCCGGTTTGCTACTGCAATTTCTGGGTGGTATTTTTCAGCAAAAGCCTGCACATCTGCCCACTTGGAACAAATTTCATTGATGAGAGAACTTGGAACATCCTCCCTTACCTCATCCTCTTCTGAAGATTCCTGCTCCACAATCAGATCCTGCTGCTGTTGTTGTTGCAGGTGCAACAATTCCTCCACAGTCAACTCGGTAGAATGGCTTTCTACAAGCTCATCAATATCATCCTTGTCGACCTCAAGCCCCAAACTCCTGCCCATGACAACAATTTCCTCAACGACATCAGTGTCATCAGAAATTACAGGGGTAGCAGTGCTTGGACCCGCCTCTGGTTGGAAACCTTCAAACTCCCTCTCTGTGACACATGATGGCCACAGCTTACGCCAGGCAGAGTTCAATGTCCTATAGGTCACACCTCGCCAAGCTTGGTCAATCATGTTAACAGAGTTGAGGATGCTGAAGTGTTCCTTCCAGAATTCCTTTAGGGTCAACTTCGTGTCACTGGTCACTTCAAAACACTTTCTGAAAAGGGCCTTGGTATAGAGTTTTTTGAAGTTTGAAATGACCTGTTGGTCCATGGGCTGGAGTATGGGAGTAGTATTGGGGGGCAAGAATTTGATTTTGATAAAGCTGTATTCTTCTTTCAAGTCATCCTCGAGACCTGGAGGATGTGCAGGAGCATTGTCCATAACCAGAAGACATTTCATTGGCAAGCTCTTTTCAATGAGGTAAGCCTTAACCTGGGGGGCAAACACTTCGTTTATCCACTCAGTAAAGAATTGTCTTGTGACCCAAGATTTAGTGTTCGAGCGCCACATAACTGGTAGTGCACTTTTACAAATATTATTTCGTTTGAACACCCGGGGGTTGTCCGAGTGGTACACTAACAAGGGTTTGATCTTGCAATCGCCACTTGCATTTGCACACAGCAACAATGTTAGCCTATCTTTCATTGGCTTGTGACCTGGCATCTTCGTCTCGTCCTTGGTAATGTACGTATTGGCTGGCATTTTCTTCCAAAATAACCCAGTCTCATCACAATTAAAGACTTGTTGTGCGATCAAATTTTGTTCATTTATGTACCGATCGAATTCCCCCACGTATTTATCGGCTGCAATTTGATCCGAACTAGCTGCCTCCCCATGCCTAGTAACACGATGAATACCTGTTCTATTACGAAACTTTTCAAACCAACCCCTGCTCGCTTTAAATGTAAATGAATCACTTTCACTGGTACTCGGACTTTTCTTCACTAATTCTTCATAGATATGCAACGCTTTTTCACAAATGAACGCTTCACTAACACTTTCCCCGGCCAACTGTTTTTCTTTAATAAATATTAAAAGCAACTTTTCCATCTCCTCAATCACTTGTGGCCTTTGCTTAGTTACCGCCGTAACTCCCGTTGCAACATTCGCCTTCTTAATCATTTCTTTATGCTTTAAAAACGTAGAAATGGTCGACTTCGCCATTCCGTATTCTACCGCTAAATCGGACACTCGTACACCATTCTCATATTTCGCTATAATTTCCTTCTTCAACTCGATCGTTGTTCGCACTGTTTTCCTCTTCTCCTTCCCCTTAACACTCATTACTTTCTTGGGACTCATTATGAAAGCTAAAAAAGCAATTAAAAGCACTGAAAATCACTAAATCACAACGAATGCTGATCGCGCGTTGTCTGAGTGACGCTCTCGAGAGAACTGATGCTTCCCGAACAAGCGAGAGTGGCCGAGATGGCGCGATCATCACAAAGCCCATGCGGTCGTCACGTGTTCGGCTGGTCGAGTACCGAATTTTTGGTCGAGCACCGCAGCAAAAATTTCTCGAAAATTTTGGTCGAACTCCGAATTGTTCGAGTATAGAGTCGTTCGACTACCGAGGTATCACTGTACTTCCATCAGCACAACATGGCCTGAGCCCAAAAAATGGATTTTGATCAAAGTGAAAAATCTATTTTTGGGTGTGAGGGCCATGTTGTCCTGATGGAACCCACCCTTTTGCTTATCCCTCACAAAATTACTTTATCTGTGGCCATTTCTGCTTAACGGCAAGAATAGGAATGGCGTCGCAGTAGTAGTAGGGAAGGAGATCCATTGGGTACCTACAACGGCACCCCTTCCTTTTTGCCACTCTTCCCCCTTACATCGAAGCGTTAAATCTATTTGGGGTGAGGATTGCCATGCGTCGTATCTAGAATACGTCCCTTGATATTATACGATATCCTTTATTGGATACTCGTGCCAGGAGTTGGAATCCTGGAGACCTTTGGTTTTAATTCTCTGGGAGTATTACTGCAGCAAATATCCCTTAGAAGGCTACCTATAGGAGCCCATCCATAAGGACGACATGGCCCTCTCACCTAAAAATGACAAATTCGTAGATAATTTGTATTTTTCCTAACTATACAAACCTTAGCTATATATTAGGGGTTATACTTTTGGCGGAGCTGAAATGACAAGCCATAAAAATTTAGCAAGGGTTAACTACCCACACCGCTAGTTAGCGGGGGTAGGGGGGATAGCTTGCTACCACTCCCGTTCACACACCTGTGACTTAGTCACTTTGCTAGGAGGTAGGACTTTAAGGGGGATAGGGATGGCAGGCAAGTTTGTATAAATAGCTAAGCTTTGTATAGTTAGGAAAAATCAAAAATTTTAAGTAATTTTTATTTTTCCTAACATACTTACCGAGAACTACTTTCTTAGGAGTTACCTGGAATCTCCTCTCAACCGACCAGAGTTTTGTGTAGTCTACCCTACTTCCGTTTTCTATGGAGGACTGACCCAGGAGTAAGGAGAACGTGCCCTGAGGGTAGTCCTGAGCTAGGTCGGCGTTAGCTTGGGTCTCGCTCGTCAGTAAGTTCCTAGGATGGTACAAAAGGCTCTTCAAGGTCAGAAAGGCACTCGGGGAAGGTAGGGAGGGCCATTACCCGAAAGTAGTTCTCGGTAAGTATGTTAGGAAAAATAAAAATCACTTGAAATTTTTGATTTGTTCCAACACAGAGACTTACCTCGAACTACTTTCTTAGGAGACTTACACTTTAGGAGGAGGGAGTGTCTTCCTGAACTTCAGACCCAGCTAAGCGGACGTCACGTAACCTAGATGTGAACTAGGTTATATAAAAACGGGAAAAACGAAAGGTAGGGCAAACTACACAAAGAGCTCATGTTAGTGTCTAAGTACTCACCCTTTAAAAAATTCCATGATGCTGAGTCCTGTGACGAAGCTGCAGAGACGTGTCTTCATTGGTTTATATGTGTGGTTATCTCCGATCAGGGATAGGAAAACGGGGACTAGGGTGAAAAGGAACGAACCTGTCTCTCTTGGTTTTGCTATCCACGATTGTACCTGGGGCTTCACCGTTAAATCGCTTGGAGCGCGGAGATGACTGTTCCAATAGAAAACGCATCTAAAGATCTTCTCGAGTAATCCTTGAGATAATGGGCAGTGAAGGTCGACTAATTCGAACCAGGTGCCCGCTCGAATTATCTGGCCCACTGCCATGTTCTTCTCAAAGGCTAAAGAAGTGCTTAGGCCCCTAATGTCATTTGGCCTAGGAGTACCTGGCAGGGTCAGTCCCTCCTCATTATAGGCCCTGACAATAACTTGTCTCAACCTAAAGGAGATGGTATTCTTCGATACCTGCTTCTTCGTAGCACCCGTAGAGACGAAAAGACTTTTGATACCCGGCCGGAGGTGTGCAGTCCTTTCAAGGTACTTTCTAATGGTCCGGACAGGGCACAACTTCAAATCCTCTGGATTCCCTGTCTTAGGGATGGCTGGCATTGAGAATCCCTCGAACTTTGGATCCCAGACTGCTGGATTCTGAGTCTTCGCCACGAAAGAAGGGACGAACTTGAGGGAGATTTCTCTCCACCCCTTCGAATGAGAGACGTCGTAAGACAGCGCATGGATCTGTCCCACTCTCCTCGCAGAGGCCAAGGCCAACAAGAAGACCGTCTTGAGAGTGAGATCCCTGTCTACTATATCCTTCAGTGGTTCGAACGGGGGTCTACTTAACATTTTCAAAACCCTTGCCAAGTCCCACTGAGGCACCCTGGCGGTCTGAGGAGGGCAGGCTTGTTCAAAGCTCCTGATGAGCATAGAGATGTGTCTAGAGGTGCCCAGGTCGATGCCCTTCAGCAGGAAGACTTGACCCAGGGCTGCACGTACCCCTTTTATAGCTGGAATAGACATGCCAACTTCGTCTCTGAGATGCACTAGAAAATCTGCGATATCTGGGACCGAAGCTTTGAGGGGCTTGATGTTCTTTGAAGCACACCATTTCGTAAAAGCGGCCCATTTCGCTTGGTAGACCGCCGCTGAAGACCGTCGCAGATAACGCGACATCTTCTCTGCAGTACCTGACGAATATCCCTCTTTCCTCAGGAGCCGCTCGATAGCCTCCAGGCGTGAAGGCGTAGAGACTGCGGGTTGTCGTAGAACCTGAGAAAGTGCAGCTGTTGTAGAAGATCTGGCCTGACGGGTAGCGGCCACGGAGGAAGACATGCCAGGTCTTTTAGATCCGCGACCCACTCCCTCTCCGGCCACCAGGGCGCTACCAAAGTCATCTTTTAAGTTTCGGGCCGCCCTTACTCTGTTGAGCACTTGCCTGATCAATGTGAAGGGGGGAAAAGCGTACACGTCGAGGTTGTCCCATTTGTGCTGAAAGGCATCTTCCAAGGCCGCCTTTGATTCTGGGACAGGAGAACAAAACACGGGGAGTTGTGCGTTCAGCCTGGTTGCAAAGAGGTCCATCACTGGGGATCCCAACCTTTGAATGATGAGCCTGGCTACTTCTGGGAGGAGGGACCACTCTGTTCCTACTATCTGTCCCATCCTGCTGAGACCGTCGGCTAGAACGTTCTTCTTGCCTAGGATGAACCTTGCCGAAATCACTATCTGGTTCGACTCTGCCCAATCCAGGATCTCTAGAGCGAGATCGCACAACTCCTTTGACCTTAGGCCTCCTTGTTTCTTTATGTACGCGACTACTGTGGCGTTGTCGCATATCAACGCCACCGTGTTTTCCCTTAGAAGATCGATGAACTGCAGGCAAGCTTTTAGGACTGCCTTCAGCTCTAGGACATTGATGTGTAGCCCTTTCTCCTCGTCCGTCCAGGTTCCTCTCGCCGTCTCGTTGAGGAGATGTGCTCCCCACCCCTCGTTGGAGGCGTCTGTGAACAGGAGCATCTCGGGAGGCTCGGTTGCGAAGGGCATCCCCTTGAGCGTATTCGACCGGCACTGCCACCACTCCAGGGAGGGTATTGTGTCTGGCAGGACGGGGATTAATTTTTGGGGTGAGTCTAGTTGGTTCCAGAAACCCTTCAGGTTCTATCGGATGCTCCTGAGCCTGAGCCTCCCTTGGGGAACGAGTTTCTCTAACGACACTAGATGACCTATCAGCCTTTGCCAGTCCTTGGCTCTCCTGGGTTGTCCCGAAAGGAAAGGCAGAAGGATCCTTACTAGGTTGTTCACACGGTCCTCTGACGGAAAGGCCTTCACTAGTTGGGAGTCCAGTGACATCCCCAAGTAGGTCATCCTGGTGGAGGGCGACAGGTTCGATTTTTCTCGGTTGATCATGATACCCAGATCCTTGCAGAATTGAAGCAGCTTTACACCCTGCTCCCTCAAAACGTCCTCTGAGGAGGAAAGGAGCAACCAGTCGTCCAGGTACCGAATGAGGCGAATACCCAGCTCGTGAGCCCACACCGAAACTGTCGTGAAGACTCTCGTGAATACCTGAGGAGCTGTTGACAAACCAAAGCAGAGGGTCTTGAATTGCAGGATCTGGGCACCCCACTTCACCCGGAGAAACTTTCTGCTTGAGGGGTGGACCGGGATTTGAAAGTGTGCGTCCTTGAGGTCTATGGTCATCATGTAGTCCTTTTCCCTCAAGGACTGCAAGACCGACTTCGGAGTGTCCATTTTGAAGTCCGTCTTGCAAACAAACTTGTTGAGGGCTGACAGGTCTATCACCGGTCTCCATCCCCCTGTCGCCTTTTCTACCAGAAATAGTCGGCTGTAGAAGCCTGGTCCCAGATGTAGGACCTCTTCCATGGCACCTTTCTCCAATACCGTGGCCACTTCTTCCTGAAGGGCCGCCCTCTTCAATGGGTCCTTGGGTGCCAGCCACTCCGTCAGGCTGGAGGTTCCGTTAAGAACGGGAGTCTGTCCCCTTCTTTCAGTACGGATACTGTCCAGGGCTCCGCACCGTGAGCCCTCCATGCTTGCCAATTTCGTCTGAGGCATCCCCAACCTGAGGCTTGGGCAGGAGTAGGTGGCCTCCCACTCTATCTCCTCCTGGAGGAGTGGCCTGAACGTCCTCTCCTGGACGCTGAATAAGCCGTCCTAAAAGAGGCAGACGCTGCTGGGGCTCCTCTTCGGGGGGCTGTGGTGTTGGAGCCCAAGAGGAAGATGGAGCGTCTCTCCTCGTCAGACTAGGAGAGGCATGAGAAGTAGCGGGCCCATCTGATGTTGACCTCTTGTAGGCGGGTCTCCTCACGGGTTGAGGTCTGGGCGTGCTCACCTCCTTCCGTTTTGAGATCTTCTCCATTAGCTCCTCCAGCTGTTTTAACGGGAACAGGGAGTCACCCCACACCGGTAGGCTCCTCAAAGCCCTTGCCTCTCTGTCCGGGATCTTCCGGGAAAGCTTCGCCAAGATAGTATCCCGTTTTCGAAGTACCCAGTTCGCTGATAGGGCAAGAGACTGATACGTCAAGAACTTCAAAGTCTTGCCCCCGGAGATGATAAGTTCCTTCAGGAGGTCTTGTTGCTCCAGGTCCGTCAAGTCATAGGTGGCCTGCACCCCTACCAGCATGGAGGCCCACCAGTCCAACCAGGAGGCGACGTGTACTAAGTCTTTCGACATTTCTTCCATCATCGCAGCCTCCGACTGCGAAAAACAAATCGGGGCTGATGAGGCTCTGTCTTCTGGGGCACCCTGACCCAGAACTTCCAGGGAAGACACTACCTTGCAGGGTCCCGGTCGCTGCCCTTCAGGGACATAAAACTTACTCTGGGACCTGAGTCCCTGTAGTAACTTCGAGGAGCTCTGTGACTTGAGAGCCTCAGCATTGCCCGCCACAATCTTATCCACGTGGGCCCATCCCAGGACTAGATCCCTGGCCACAGGCAGGGCTAGGGAGGTTTTCTGCTGCACAGGTGCCTCCATCAACCAACTTAGGCTGGACCTCCAGAAGTCCTCGTCGGCTGGAACAGGTTCTTCAATACGATGATGCCTGCATATCAGGCCTATCACTCTTCGATACGCCGAGTCATTGGTCGGGGAACCCTCTCTGCCGTCAGCAACACCCTCTGTTTGATTACGAGGTGCCGGGTCACCGGGCACTCCCACAGGGCGCCGCGGCTCTGGCTCAACGGGCACCACCCTGCGGTGGTAGCGGTCTGCTCCGATGGAAACCTCCGCACTAGGGCCGGGTGTCGGGATGGGAATCGCCGTGTCGGCGAGAATTACCGTCTGCAAAATATCTTTGGAGGACGAGGACGCGGTTTCTGTGGGTTGACCCGACGGAGGAAACCGTTCCTGTGATTCCAAGGGCCGAGCCAGCTGTGCTGACTCCAGGCTGCCTGTCCGAAAGCCCGGCTCCCCCCGCTGGGCAGGTTGAGCCGGAAGCTTCGCGGTCTTACGCCTGCCTGAAGAGGCCTTCTCGCATTGTTCCCTGCGAGGGTCATACTTGTGGCTGGTCAAGGGCCTTCGTGGCGAATAGTCCCTGGACCGTCAGCTTGGAGAACGTTGAAAATCGCTCCTGCGGGGAACGAAGACCCATTCACCATCGGGGGGACCTACTCTTCCTGTGCTTCCTCCTTGGTGACCTGGATTGTTTCCTACTATATCTCGAGTGGGACCTTGAGCGGGAACGCCTGCTCCTGGACCTCTCCCTCCGCTGTCAGTGTCTCCTCCTCGCTTCACCCTCTGAAGAGACCGAAGAACCTCCCTCCGAAGATCCCGACGATACTGCACAACCCGAACGACGGACGGGAGCGGGGGCCATGGAGGTCTTCGCGACCGGTTGAGTTCCAGAGGTCGAGGGTTGCAAAAAAGAATCCGGAACCGCCGTCAGAGGAGCTGGAAAGGAGGTTGGTCGCACTACACTTTGGAACCAGGTATCAAGGCCGTCTTCCATCCTAACGGGGACCTACCTGGCGTTTTCGGGAGCCTCCACCCGAAGGGCTCACCTACCATCGAGTCTAATTTCTCCTGGACGCTACCAGCCGCTGAAGTACCTGAAACACAGGCCCACGACGCGGGCGAAGAGACAGGTACAGCGTTATTAGTCCACATGGGGTCGTCGAAGGAGACGTGCCCCCCAATCACAAGGGTAGAGTCTCCAGAACCCCCAGACATAGCACTATCAGGCTCCCCACTAGCCTGAAAAGGCCCAGCAACCCCCACATCATGAAAATTAGACTCCTGGGGAAGAGCCCTCGGCACTTTCCCCGCAACGGACTTACCTCGTCCCCTACCCTGGGTAGGGGAAGAAGAGACAGAAGCCCTGTCAGACCGTCCACCTGGCGATGGTAACGGCGAAGAGATGCTTGACTTCCTGGGAGACCGTTTCGATGATTTCTTCTTTTTCGTGCTATAACGCACCCACTGGATTTCATTCCAGCCAACACACTCATCGCACGTGTCTGTCGGCGAACACACACTGCCTCTACAGGAAGAGCAAAGGGAATGCGGGTCCACTTCCGGCTTGGAAAGGAACGCTCCACACGACTTCCCGGCTCTAGGCCCAGGACAACGGCGGATCTGCTCCATCACAATACAACCACAAGACACAGGCACGAAGGGAATAAACAAGGAATTCACTTGGGAAACATAAGGGAAGGAGTGAACACGCACGAACATAAGGGAAAAAGTACAGAGATACCACGCGGTAACCACGTGGGACACACGACTCGGGACATAAAGGGTCGCAAGAGAATGAGAGCGGCGTGATGGTATCACGACGCGACCAGAGAACTTACTGATGAGCGAGACCCAAGCTAATGCCGACCTAGCTCAGGACTACCCTCAGGGCACGTTCTCCTTACTCTTGGGTCAGTCCTCCATAGAAAACGGAAGTAGGGTAGACTACACAAAACTCTGGTCGGTTGAGAGGAGATTCCAGGTAACTCCTAAGAAAGTAGTTCGAGGTAAGTCTCTGTGTTGGAACAAATACAAATTATCTACGAATTTGTCATTTGTTCCATAACTGGAATACAAACCACGCTATTTATTAGGGGTGACTCACCCATTAAGAAGGGTGGACGTCCCTGCCAATCTGGCTTTTGGCTTTGCCCGGGGGCTATTTATCTGTGTACGTTAGTATTTAAAAATAAGAAGTCCCTGCCCTCGCAACAAACTCGCTACGCAAGGTCCGCGGCCTACGCAAGCTGTGTGTTAAGACATGCAGAAGTGTGACTGTCTAGGTAAAGTTATTCCAATTCTATGTAGGAAAAACCTCATGTAACCAAGACTTTCCCAACACCACCTCGTCAGGGTATGGGTACGCAACAGTATTAGCTTAATACTAGGTACACAAGGGAGCACGGTTTACCTGCAGTGGTTTGAGGTCAGCTTATACAGAGAACCCAGGATGCTGCTTTCCCCACGAGAGGGTAGGATGAAGAAAAGAATAAGAGCCAAACAAATCTTTTCATTCAAGCAGACTAAAACTGGGTAAGTGCCCTCAACCTTCTGCTACTTGTCCAATAAGGAGCTTGAGGTATACAACCAGCTGTTGTGCAGCCACCACTGGACCGATAGAGATCGTATCGAGTTCCTGTGGGTTACGTGTTGCAAGAGAAAGGTTGTGAAAGTCACCTGGAGCATTCACATCCTTTCTTGTAAAACCTGCGTCACAGAGTAATCTGCTAAGAAGGACCAGAAATTCCCTTGCCTAGTAACCCATCTCCTAAGATTAAATACCCATGTTTGCTTCTTCCTGTATATTATCATTCTGAGGGGGAAAGCATAGAAAAAATTTTTAAGGATTTTTAGAAGGCTATGGAGACGATGAAAGTAGACTCTAATCTTAAATTTATTTATCTCCAAACTCAACTAGGTAAACAGCCATTAGCTCTTGTGAAATCTTTATCTTCGACTGAACAGAATTATGAGGAAGCCAAGGCCTTGTTACAAAAAGCTTTTGGTTCTGAATTAGGTCAGAAATTTGAAACTGTGCTTGCACTTTCAGGATTAAAATTAATGTATGACTCTGACCCATATGCCTTTATTGGTAAGATGGGAAGCATTAAAAACTCATTCGCTGCACTTGCAATAACCACTGATGATGTCTTGCAATATTTCTTTTGGGATGCTATGAATGATGGTCTCAAATTACAATTAACAAATGAAAACAAACCTTTGCTTAAGGATATTGAGGATTATATTTTTGAGGCCACAGAGCATTACCTTGGGGTTCAGAAAAGATATCAGGAGAAGAAAGTTAATCGCAAAGTTCAGTCAGATGCTAGATCAACATCAAGTTTTGCTAGTAACGTACAGATTGACTCTTCCAGTGCAGTGTAATTGAAGGGTTGTATTTTGTGCAGGGACGAAAATGGTTCCGAAAATGCTGATCATCCAGTTAACATGTGTAAGGTTTATGCCTCTCCAAAGGCAAAGGTCGAAAGGCTGCAAAAGTTGAATGCTTGCACTAAATGTGCTAATTTTCATAAAACAAGTTCATGTAGATTCAGGTTCTTGAGAAAATGTAACAAATGTAACAACTGCCATTTCTGTTTTTTGTGTGATACAGTAGTAATGGTAAAGTTTCTACTGATAACGTTAATAAAGAAAAGGGCTCTTCCCTCGGAGCAACAAATGGCATGGTGAGCATAGATTGCAACAAGCTCCTTTTACATACCGGGGCTTCCACTTTACCCACTTTCTCGGTTGTTTTGTCTAATAATGAGCAAATGCGTTGTCTTAAAGACAGTGGTTCTCAGCTTAATTTCATTGATGCTGAATTTGCAAAGCAAAATAATTTGGATATATTTGAGTCAAATTTCAGTGTCACTGTAAGAGGTATTAACTCTCAAAGAAATTTGTTGACTAATGTTGTTCGTGTTAATTTAAATAATAATGTGAACAGTTTTTGTGTGGAAGCAATCTCTGCATTCCAGAAATCAATACAAAGCTAATTCTTCCAGGTTTGAGTCAAATTGTTGAAAGATTTCTGGAAAAGGGATATGCATTTGCAGATAAATTTTTGGCAAAAGGGGAGGATATGATCTCTGATATTATCAAGTTCATACTCGGAACTAATTCTATTCATTGTTTACCAGAAATGATGAAATAGTTTGGCTCTGATGTTCCCTCTGCATACAGTATTTGGAAACTTCCCTTGGCATGCTTTCTGGAAATGTTAATGAATACCTGAGAAATTTGCAAAGTATTCCTCACAGCAGTAATTCTGCAAGGAATCCAAGCGTATTACTTAATCATTCTGAGGCTGATTCAGTGACTACTATTGAGCCGGAGAAAGATTATTCCCCTAACACTGAATGTATTTCTGCAGAAGTAAATTATGCTGTACTTGATGATAAAGGTAATCTTGTTCAATCTGAACTAAAAAAGGCTACCGATGCTATTCTCTCTTAACAGTGTTCTCAGATACTGAATTATGATCAAACTTTGTATAATGCATCTTGTATCAAAAATTATATGCATTTGATAAATTATGCTTTGAATTCTGTTACACCCAGTGATGATGGGAGACTAGTGCTTCCTATCTTATGGAACAAGAAAGTGTCTCATCTTCTTGGTAAAAATCAAACTCTTTCAAAGTTGGTGCTAAAGTCTAATTTTAAGAGATATAACACAGATGAAGTCTCTTGGAATGATAGACGATGTTTTCAGAGAACACGAGCGTCTCAGTATAATAGAGAAGGTAAATAATTTATCTCAATTCCTGGAGGAGCATCATAGTTTTTCCTTTTTGCCACACATACCTGTATTCGGGTTCGAAAAGGAGAGTAGAAAATGCAGAAATGTTTTTCTTTCTGATATCTGTGAAAATGATCCCTCAAAGACTTTAACAGTCAGCCACAGTCAGGCAATGTTAGCTGGCCCTTGCCTTAATAAGAAAGTATCTACTTCTATACTGCAATTGAGATTTGATAGCAATGTTCTGTGCTTTGACTTGAAAAAAAAAACATTCTTGCAAATTTTGTTGCCTGAATTTGATCAGCAAAAGCTTTTGTTTTATTGGTACAGAAATGTTGCCAAGAATGATTTTGCATTAATTGTGTACAAACATGTTTTGTTTCCTTTGGGTATTAGACCTAGTCCTGCTTTACTGCTTTTAGCTTTATATTACATTCTCATGGTTGATAGAGAGAATGATTCGCCACAAATTAGGATTTTGAAGAGAAATATTTATGATTTATTTTATATGGATAATTGTGTGATTTCATTCAATGACCCAGTTAAATTGAAATGGGCCTTCGATAATTTGAAGCAGATTTTTTAACCTTGTGGATTTGAAGTACAACAGTTTATAACAAATTGTAAATCTTTGCAGAGTTCCATTGATGGAGAAACTGGTGAGAAGTCGACCCTTGTGACTAAGCTTTTTGGAATGCTTTGGAATACAGAGACTGATTCTTTGTCCACCCAGAAATTGGTTTTGGATAAGAATGCTTCATCTAAAAGGAAGATTTTGAGTTCAATTGCATTAACTTTTGATCTCTTCAATTTTTGTGGACCTTTACTAAATAGAACTAGAATATTCATGCATTCTTTACAGTGCAATAAAGAAATTGGTTGGGACAATAGGCTGTCTGATGATCTGCTAAGAGAATGGATTAATATTGCTAAGCAGCTAAATTCTTCTCCAGAGATTTCAGTTAATAGATTTGTTGGTAGGAGAGATGATATGTATAAATTGATTGCATATACAGACAATTCTAGAAGCATTTACGGTTGTGTTGTGTCCTTATATAATTTGAGAACTAAAAAAACAAACTGTCATGGCTAAGAACAGATTTGTTAACAAACAGTTAGAATCTAAATCCATACCTTCTCTTGAATTTCTGACAGTTTCTTTAGGGACTGAAGTATTACATGATATTAGAAGAGAATTAAGTGGTTCTAATTGTGTTGAGCCTATTAACATAGTAGGAATAGATCTATACACAGATAGTCTAGTTTGCTTACATTGGTTATCAGCACATGTTACAAAGTTTGATAAATTATGTAATTTGAGGATCTTTGTGAAAAATAGATTAGATAGTATCTGCAGAATGTGTGAAGAATTCCCTATTAAGTTTAAAACTTGTGCAGGCTCTAAAAACCCAGCTGATGCAATCACCCGACCTCTCTCCTATAAGCAATTAATGAAAGCTAATTTTTTCAGTGGTACTGTTGCTGATGCAGATATTGATGTTTTCGCAAGTGATCTGATGGAAGTCACCATTCCTAATACATTGCTCAGAGAAGAAGGTATAAGCTCTTCTCTTGAAAGTAGTTATGTTCATGTTGCTACTGAATCTGTGGTTCGAGAAGATATAAACCATTTAGTTTCTATGGATTCCTTTTCTGGCTTCAAGAGTATAGTTTCAGTCCATAGGTATGTGATAAGGTTTATTAATAACCTGAAAATTGCAGTAAAGATGAGGGACCCAAGTAAATATTCACATTTTAATTGTCTTACTGATGAAGAAACTTTGTCAGAAGCTTATAACTTTGTAATCTACAGAGACCAGCAGATTCACTTTCCAGAAGTTTTTAAATATTTTGCAGGGTCTTCTAATGCAGTTAAAGAGATCCCTTATATAATCAGCCACTTAATATTTATCCAGATCACAATGGTATATTGCGTGTTAGAAGTAAGACTGCACGCTGGAAGGACAGAGATAAATTTATGTTGTCGCATATCCTTTTGTCAAAGGATAGCGTCCTGACCAAGAAATTAATCTTGGAAATGCATAAAATGACCAACCATGCTGGCATTTACTCATTGTTGACCGAATTTCAGAAAACTTTTTGGGTTTCACATTTCTTTTCGACTGTAAAGAAGATTTTGAAAGAATGTATAAACTGCAGACGATTTCACAGACATGCAGTCAAATTGAATCAAAGTCCATACAGAGATTTCAGGTTGAAACCTCCCAATATTCCCTTCAGGTCTATTTTCCTGGACTATCTTGGCCCGTATTATATTAAGTACCAAGGGGTTAAAACAAAAACTTGGTTGCTTTGTATAACCTGTTTGTGGTCTCGAGCTATAAATTTAAAATTATGCCTTGACCTGACTGTACCCACATTTTTGAGAGCACTCCAGTTACATATTTGGGAGTATGGTACTCCACAATTGTGCTTTTCAGATATGGGATCTCAAATTGTAGTAGGTACTAATTTAATTTCTGATTTTTTTTTAAAGGACCCAGATACTGTGCAATGTCTACAGGAACATGGAATTTTAGCAATATTACAAAGGCTGTAACCAACTTGGATCACTTGTGGAAAGTTGTGTCAAATTAGTTAAAAAGACTTATATATGGTTCAGTTCAAAATACTGTATTGAATTCTCTTGATTTTGAGTTTCTTATAGCAGAGACTGTACATTTAGTTAATCGCAGGCCAATTGCTTTTCATGAGTCTTTAAGAGATAATAATCCAAATGAAGTCATTCCTGCTGCAATAACACCTGAAATTTTGCTAAAGGGCTATAAGTTTGTGTCTTTGACCATCATTCCTAATTTGCAACCTCTTCCAAATTCGGACCCTTCATGGACTCCTTCTAAGGATCCAATAGAGCATATTAAGGACAGTTATAGTAAACTGCGCAAGTCTCGTTCACGTTTAAAAGAAATTTATAACTTTGAATTCCTTGCAAAACTTGTGCATCAAGCCACTAATGTTGGTTCCAGATACAAGCCAGTATCGCACGAGAATTTGCAAGTTAGTGATATAGTTTTACTAAAAGATGTTCATTTGAAACCTGCAAATTATCCTATGGGAATCGTTAAAAGCATTCAGATGAACTCAATTGGTGAAACCACTGGTGCAACAGTAATGAAAGGAAACAAAGAAAGAGTAAATACACACTTCATCACTAATTCCTCTACTGAGTATTAATGAATATTCTCACTCTAAAGCAGTGCATAGGCAAGAGGATGAGCATTCCAATGAGGATCTTGAATCAAAGAGGCTTAAAAGATTGGCTGCTTTGAAAGGCGCACAAAAAACGAAAAATCTTTATCTTCATGGAAATGCTCAATATGAATTACTTGTACCTTGTAAATAATTCTTGTATATATTTAATTTAATCCTGCTGCTTCCTCCGATGCCTTAGATGACCGCGGAGGTAGCAGCAGTAGGGGATTCAGCATTATGAAGCTTCATCTGTGGTGGATAACGGGGGAGGGTGGGCTGTGGCACCCTAGCAGTACCAGCTGAACTCGGTCGAGTCCCTTGTTAAGGAACGTAGAGAGTAGTGGTCCCTTTTTTTGTTTTTGTTTCATTTGTTGATGTCGGCTACCCCCCAAAATTGGGGGAAATGCCTTGGTATATGTATGTATGTATATTTAATTGTATGGGACGTGAGTTTTTTTTATTACTGATAAATAGATATTCAATTTCTTCTTACACTAAAACAGTTGAAATTGAATATCTTTGCTGGGAGTGTTGACAAAAAAAAAAAAGAAAGTGAAACTTTTTTCACTTTGTTCTTTTTAACTTTTGAGCGTAGTATCCACCCTTTATGGTCCTTGATTTCTACTCTTTGCTAGTTTCAAAATTTTAAGTGTTTTTATTTTTTGGGAAAAGTTTAAAATTATTTATAATGGTTAGTTTGTGTTCTTGCTTTGGAGACTAATTCAGTTTCAGAATGTTACGTTTTAAGTTTGGAAAAGCAACAATTGTTTGCAACCATAAAATTCCTCCTTTAAAGTAATTAAATTTAATACTAGAGTTTTGAGACTGAACGAAAACCTTTAATCCACCTCAAAAGTTTACTTCTAGTCCCAGCGTTTGAAGACGGGAGTGCTTTTTCACTCAGCAGCCGAAAAGGGCGTGTCAACTCTTCTCCTGTAATTTTCACCTATCTAGCCTAAATTTTATCATGAAGCATTAAGTGACAAGTGTGACCATTGGTCGAGGATGATCCTGCTTGGAAGTGCGAGCACTTGGATTACTTATTTTTGAGGCTACTATACCATGGAGTTACAGCAAGTTTACATCGACTTGTGAATTAACAACAAGAGCTGCAATTAACCTAGAGAGGCTTGCTTAGAGTGGAGGTAAGTTGCAAACCACATGAATGCTTATGCCTTGTAGATTTCACTCAAGTTACTTATTCACTTTGAATGAATTGTCTCCTCAACCTGAACTATAAAAAATCATCCAAAGGACCAACCATATTATTTTTATTTGAAATTTAGGATTTATTACCGGTTTAATTACTTATATTTGTGAGGTGTTTATTTTATTTTGCTAGTTCGAGTTCATATTTGTTCAATCTTCATACATTTATTATATTAATTGGCAATTAAATAGTTTTGATATTATATTTTCGTATATTTGCTCTATATCAATAGAGCGTATTTATCGCAAATTACATCGACTTGTGAATTAACAACAAGAGCTGCAGTTAACCTAGAGAGGCTTGCTTAGAGTGGAGGTAAGTTGCAAACCACATGAATGCTTATGCCTTGTAGATTTCACTCAAGTTACTTATTCACTTTGAATGAATTGTCTCCTCAACCTGAACTATAAAAAATCATCCAAAGGACCAACCATATTATTTTTATTTGAAATTTAGGATTTATTACTGGTTTAATTACTTATATTTGTGAGGTGTTTATTTTATTTTGCTAGTTCGAGTTCATATTTGTTCAATCTTCATACATTTATTATATTAATTGGCAATTAAATAGTTTTGATATTATATTTTCGTATATTTGCTCTATATCAATAGAGCGTATTTATCGCATATTTATAGATCCTGAGGACTTTTCTGATATTGGGGGATATTAGTGAGGTCGCATCATCGGTCTTCATAGGGATGGATACCTCGCTTACATGCCAAGAAGCAATAAGACAACCTACGATCCTGAGCCATATTCTCTAATAAATATTTCAGTGAAAGTTCTGTTTTATGTAAAATAAATATTTAAATTCACTCTTAATTATAATTTATTGCCATTTGATAAACTTTTAAACTTCCAGTATTTTGAAAATAGTTATGCCCCTGACACTGTGTCGTCATGTCGAGATGATGTTTCGATGATCCTCCTCTAGTCTATCCCAGTGCTGATGACAAGAGAAGGGACCCGGGTGGGCTGTTGCTGTTTTCTTAAAGTAAAGTCTCATACCTTACTCTGGGTACATAAACGGATGATCTGGATCGTCCGTTACCGAGTGGAGACTTGTGTAGGATCCGTCACCTCTGGAGACTGTGTCTGGCGACATCCTCAGGGACGAAACTGAACATTGTCTTTCGCCCTTCTCAATAATGGGCGATGTCAAAAGAGAGACCATGAAGTTCCTTCACTCGTATGGTTGCTGTCCGAGCATGTAGGAACATTGTCTTCTTAAATCAGGAGAAAATTTGTTGCCTGGTGAAGTGGAACATAAGGAGGTCTGGGGAAAGGCAAGTTATAAGTCCGTATGAGTTACGAAAAGTCTATCGATGAGAGGGTGTCCCTTTCTTTCATTTTGAAGGTGAAGGATCAAGGTTGAGTGATCATCTTTACCTATCAAAACTGAATAGGGGGTCTTTTCCTCTTGTATATACTTGAGGATTCCGCTATTGCTGGAATAGAAGTATCGAGTGGAGAGAGACTTTAACATGACACCAACCAACTAGACGTTATACTGCCTAGTAGACTGATGCTGAGGAATTCCTCAGATATATAGACATCCTTTTCGCAAAAGAGGTATTGGGTAGTCTTTCGCAAAAGAGGTATTGGGTAGTCTCCTGGCATACAATCATAGCAAAGCTATAGCTTGTGGTAGGTGTCGAAGTGGGTTGTCTGTGATGTGGAGAGGGTTCTCTTGGAGACTATCAGGTGCTGCAAAAGGTTTGGAAACAGTTCTGCATAATGCCATAGCGGAGCTAGAAGAATCCTTGAGGTTGACCGATGTTCTAGCCTTCTCGAGTGTCCTTCTCCAGATAAAACAGGGACGAGACGTAAACGTCATTGTTGTACCCACCGTTGTTGCCAAAGAGCCTTGGGGTCTAGGGCTGGGGAGCAACAGCAGTCTGAGATTCTGGAGCGTTGCAAGCAGATCCCTAGTTGGAGGACCCCATAAAGTCGGGACTTTGTCGGCTACAAGGCGATCCAAAGACTATTCGGTATACCTTATCCGAGATGGTGTGCACAGACCGTCAGCGCCCATGTTCTTCTAGTCTGGAATGAAGCGGGCTGATAGTGGTACCGAATGGACTTAGTCCCATCTTAGTGTTTATACTGTTAGATGGGAAGAGGCTACGAGCAAGTTCCTTCTTGCTTGCCGATGTGAGTCTCTATGTGGTGTGTGGTGTTGTCGTTCATCACATCACTGAGTGGTCTGTTAGGAACCGATGAGGCTGCTGAAGGACCGGAAAGTTGGCTTTCATCTCTTAAGAGATATAAGTGAAGGTACTTTCGGACTCTTTCCAGAGAGCTGAGGTCGTGTGGTGCAACACTATGGTCCCTCCTATCTTCTTTTGATGTGTTCTAAGCACAACATCAAGTACGAGGGAGGGGAAGGATGAAAAGGTTATGCCGCTCTGTAGATTCTCGACCCCCCCTAACTAGCGGTGTGGGTAGTTAACCCTTGCTAAATTTTAATGGCTCGTCAATTCAGCTCTGTCAAAAGTATAATCCATAATAAATAGCGTGATTTGTATTCCAGTTACGGAACAAATAGATTTTTCACTTTGATCAAAATCCGTTTTATTAACAAAAGCCCTTCTCCTTCCATACTGACATCATTCTGAGTCTTGAATAAGGATCCAATGTACAGTCTGGAAAATTATGTTAATCATTATATAACTGAAATGAACACTTGACTCAAGTATCCAACTGATTCCATAAATAAAATTGAAAACTTACTTGAACTACGGGTATTGATATCTGCACAAATACTTTTAGTTATTGCTTAATAGTTTAACAAAACCAGGTAATTACTAAATGTGACAATTGAGGCAACCCAAGAAGAAATAAAATGGAATGGATGAAAAATTACAGACAGAAAGCAATGCAGCCAAAGGCTGAAGGCATTCTGCAAAAGTCTTTAGGTATTTACAGTAACGTTGAACTTTCAACATATTTACTTTCCAAATGACAAAATTTATGAGCCAGGCACTCAACACCAATGACATAGCAAATAGTTTCCAAATTGGAGTGACAGACTTAAAGTGAGTAACCTACAATGTTATAATTTCCATGAAGGTCTACAAAATTAAGAATAACTTTACCTGAAGTGAACCTTGGTGGTAGTATGATGGTCCCCTAACCTGCTGTAAAGCAAGGAGTAATTTTGTAATGAAAAGCTCTCAAACCTTTACAATTATGAAGGGAAGTGTAGTTCACACACACTTAAACCAAAGGGAGGAATTTAGGATGCTTTTTAAATAATAATGACAATAATCAGTAATCATAATAATCATACTCATAATAATGATGATGATGATGATAATGGTGATAATAATAATAATAATAATAATAATAATAATAATAATAATAACAATAATAATAATAATAATAAAATAGTAATAAAAGGATAAAAACTACACTTAAAAACTTATGAATCTACATTAAAAATACACACCATTTCTCCTTTATTTTACAAATGCATGAACCAACCTTACGTACTGCTTTAAAACCACTAAGCTATCATCAGCTAAGGAGCTTTACAAGCAAACAAATACCATCCTAACTAAAAGTGGCCAAAAGACATGCTGATGAAAGGCACCTGTCTAATACAAGGAACTGGTAAACATAATACATTTAAAGGCTTTAAGGATGATAAATTGCTTTAAACTTAACCTCTGTATCCCTTTCTATGTTAAAAAAAATCTCAAAAAATGCAAGAAATTGTGATTATTTACACAAATGAAAATACTTTGGCCACCTTGAGATAAGAAAGTTAAAGAAAGGATTGCTCATGCTCAACAATTAAAACCTTTCTCACTAATTAAAGTTGAGAGAGAGAGAGAGAGAGAGAGAGAGAGAGAGAGAGAGAGAGAGAGAGAGAGAGAGAGAGAGAGAGAGAGAGAGAGATAGAGAGAGAGAGAGAGAGAGAGAGAGGGAGGGAGGGAGGGAGGGAGGGAGGGAGGGAGGGAGGGAGGGAGAGAGAGAGAGATTTAAAGGGTTTTAAATTAAATTTCAATAAAGCATAAAAGTTGAATCAATCAAAAGCTTTATTACATCTAAAGCAACCTTGACAAACTGATAATAATTAAGATGCTTAAATGCTGTTACTACATTTGCACATGCTTGTACAGTACGTATGTAATATAACAGTATTCTGTAATTCCTATTAAATTTAGAGACTGGCCACATACCGGCAAGTTGATGGAGAAATCTGGCAAAGAACCCCCTTGGGGAGGCTTTAGCGCATGTTGCTGTTGTTGATGTTGGTGTTGAGGGTGATGTTGGAGATGGTGATGTTGTTGCTGGATCTGTAGATGTTGCTTTGGCTGGGGTGTTGGCTTCGGCTGGAAAAACAAAGACATAAATAATAAAAGATGATAAAAAAAAGGATGATAAGAACTCTATCATTCTCAAAAGTTTCCATAGCATTTGTATATTAAATAATGACTTCAAACAAAATTCAGCTACCATATATCCTTAAATACTTTAAGCATCATGACTAAGCCTTTTTTAAGGTCGCTCATGAATGGCAAAGGCAAGGGACAGTGACAATGCCCTAAAGACTGACCATATATACATATGATCAGTGCCCAAGCCCCCTCTCCAGCCAAGCTAGGACCAGGGAAGGCTAGGGAATGGCTGCTGATGACTCACCAGGTAGATCTATAGGCTCCCCCAAAACCCTGTCCCTTACCTCACAAGGATGGTGAAGTTGCAGACACTACAATAAAATATCGAGCTTGACAAGGACTCAAACCCCAGTCCAGAAGATTGCCACGCAGATACATTTCCAATTGGCTACTACAGGTCTAGAGGTAAATAGATATGAAATTTACTTGTCAGTCATTCATGATACTTTATCTGCATAAAAATTTAGGTGTATTTCTACTAGGCACTGTAGTCAGTATTCAACTTAGAACATGATTGATATTTTATCCAAGATATCCCAGCCCTCTGTACATATTACAGTATGTACATAATTAATATAAATTCATTAATAAGGGCTGAAAGTCTTATTTCCATAGTAATATAGTAAAGCCATCATTAAAAGGTATGTGTTCTTGAATGAGTAGAACAACAAAATACTGTACTTGATGATATAGATGGAAAAAGAAAGCAACTAACAAGGACAAAAGGACTACACACAAAACCACTACAATAGTGCTATCTATAATGTGCCCTGTGTTAAGTAGTGCCCCGCTAATAGGTTCAGTATTTAGAGAAATAGCAACATAGATATAGTGTAGAGATTGCTCAATTATTGATTAGTAGATGTATCACATGTGTTTGTATGGAACCAGACATTTTATATACAATGGAAACACTGGAAAATTTGTATTTACAAAATGCTAAGGTTCATAGAAGATTAGCAGGAGTACATTGGGAAGATCACACAGTTGAAGAAAATGGCAATCAGGAACTCAAAAAGAAGAGTAAAAGGCTTAGCTGGTTTAAGCAATGGAAAAATAAGCAGAAAGGAACTATTAATCAGGACAATAAAAAATAAAAGCAGTAGATAAAAGAGCTTAAAAGAACCAGACAACATACCCCACTGTTAATACTGCACTAACACAAAGTCTAATGAAACCTTTTCTGAAAAGAAATCTAAACCTACACTACTATTCATTCCTAGTTTAAGAAAGAGCATAAGAGAACAAAGAGGAAGAGGGGGAAATAAATGTAAAAATTTCTTCACCTTGTTCCACCCACTATTATTTCTATGAAACACACATGAGGTTCATAAGATTTTATCCTAAAAAAAACTTTGCTTGCATCTCCATCTATCCTTAGAAAATGTCTTATTTACTCTCACTCTCTTTTGCCACAACATCTAATATACTACAGCTGTATAGATGGCGTTGTCTGGCAAGAAGTGGGGTCCATCTTTCAGAAATCTTATCAATCTCATTGTGGCAAGACAAGCTGTCAGTTATCTGCTGCTTTTCTAGATTGAGGGAGTGGTTAAATATCATTTTAGACTGAATAACAAATTTCATAAGTAACTTGTATTTTTCCTAGCCATACAAACCTGAGTCCTTTAATTAGGGAAATTACTTCAGTGCAAGTTGGAGCCGGTTATTTGAAATGGATAACAAGCAATTATCCAATAGGAGAGGGCCTGGTGCAAAGATCCGGAACACTCCCCCAGAATCAGTTCTCTATTCATTTTTGAAACTTCGACACAGGAAGGGGGTGGTTCGAGGAGGGAAGTTATATCAAAGGACTTAGGTTTGTATGGCTAGGAAAAATAAAAATTACTTTTAAAAAAAATTTATTTGGTCCTATGCTATATTTAAATCCTTTTCCTTTAATTAGGGAGACTCGCAGCTTGGAGGGTTGGACATTTCCTTGGTATAAAAATGGGAGATTCTGTAACTTCTCTGAAAGTGTTCCAGGCTTGACCTGCAGAGAAGCTAAGCAAGGACACTATCTGATTACCATAGGGATGTTAAATTGATATGCCCTGGGAAGACGTACACTGAACTGTACCGTTCCATGTAAAAGAAACCCTACCCACGAAGGAGACATCAGGAAAAATCAAATACCAGCTATATGAATAACGGGATGACATTTAAAGATAAAACTCTTTGGTCACAAAGAATGGTGCTCTGAAGTGTAACTGACTAGCATCTGGTCCGACCAGTTTGTAACACTGATTGCTGACCCCCAAGAAAGTGGCAGAAGAATGAAGGAGAAGAGCTAGTTAATGGCGCCTCAACTCTCTCGTCAGTCAAGGCATAAGCTTGATCGTCACACGTAGTCAGAAAAAGACCGTGTTCCTTGATACCTCTTTCTTGGACCTGCCATTGTTAAACAAAACTCTCCTACACTCAGAACTGTGTCGTCGGGTCTTTTTTAAATAGCACCACAGAGCCCTCACAGGACACACGAACATCTTGTCATCATCAGCACCTGACGCATCTCAGACGAAGGGGATGAAGAAGGACTCGAACTTGGGGTCATGCAGCACAAGATTCTGAGTCTTGGCCATAAAGTCCGGCATAAAACTGAAGGAGACCTCCTTCCATCCACAAGCGTTGATGACTACAAATGAGAGACCATGCAACAAACTTACTCTTTTCGCTGATGTTGAGGCTATCAAAAAGACAGTCTTGAGGGTCAGATCTCTGTCTAATGAACTCCTTAAAGGTATCTAAGAAACAATGTCACATCACACTCCGGAGATCTTAAGATTCCGGGGTGGGTAAGACTTCTAGAAGCTTCTCATGAGCACAGACGACTCCCAGGAAATTCAGAGGTCTAAGCCCTTCAGTCAATAGACCATACTGAAGCCCGAATGGTAGTCTTTGATGGCCGCAACTAAGAGACACTGGCGAGAGAAATACCAATTCTATGACACCAATCACAGATGACCCAGTTATCCTGGTAGACCTCTTTAGAGGACCTCCGGAGGAATACTGTACATACATCTGTGCAGTACCTCGCGAAAAGCCTTTCTCTCAGAGATGCTGAATAGTCTCCACTTGTGAAAAACTAACAACTCCACGGACTGGTGGCACATCTGCAGGAGTAGCTGACAGAAAAGAGTAGGCCAGGGGGTAGCTATCCCAGGACCTAGATCAAAAGAGCAAGAACAAGCAGATCGGGATACCACTCCGTGTGTGGCCATCTGGGAGCCACCAGGGTTATCTTGATACCTGGCGTAATCAACACAATGTTGATTACCAGCCAGATCAGGCTGAAGGGGGAAGAGGCATAGATGTCCAGGTGATCCCATGAATGTTTGAAGGTACCTTTGAACACCGCCAAAGGATCTGGAATGTGGGAGCAAAAGCTGGAGAGCTTCCTATTTAACTGCGTGGTAAACAAGTCAATTACCAGAGAGCCCCCCAGGGCAAGAAGCCTTTCTGCCACACAAGAATGTAGGGACTACTCTGATCCTACAACCTTACCCCTGATGGTTGAGTGCATACGCTAGTACATTCCTCTTGCCCAGAATGTACCTTGCTGATAATTCTATGGCGTAAAACGCCGCCCAGATGTGCATTTGCTTCATCAATTCAGAGTGGGTGTGTCCCCTTGCTTATTGGCATAAGCCACTATGGTAATGCTGTTGCCAATCAGCACTACCGAGTGCCTCCTCAAACTTTCTTGGAATGCTTGCAAGCCTAGGAAAGCTGATTGCTTCTCGAGGAACTTCATGCGCAAAAGCCTCTCCTCTTCAGATCACACCTTTTAGGTGTGACACCAGCACAGGATGAAACAGGAGATCCCTGTTTGCTACTTAGTGATATTTCAGATACCACTGAAGCATTCACTAGTTGAGTTGCCCATGAGGAATGAATTTCTCCAGTGAAGACAGATGTCTGAGAAGACGTTGCTGCAGTCGAGCTGGAACAACTGTCTTGGACAGAAAGGGTCACACAACCTCCCTGAGCTTGCTGATGCATATGTCTATCAGTATGCCTAGGTACTATACCTCTGCTTGAGTATGACATTCAATTTCTCACAGTTTACCAATATTCAAAGATAGTGGCAAAATGCGAGAATCAGATCTCGAGCCTGAAGCAATAGCTCTCTGAGGTGGACAGGATCAACTGATCGTCAAGATACATCAAGAGACGTATCCCTTGTGAGTGGTCCCAACCAACTACCATGGTGAACACCTGAGGAGCCATACACAGAAGCAGTCTTGAACTGTTTCAGTACCGTTGAGGGCGAAGCAAAAGTACTTATGAGAGGTCTGATGGTCAGCCACTTTAACCCATGCGTCCTTCAGATATACCGAAAGCATGAAGTCTCCCTCTTAGATGGAACACAACACAAATTCCACTGTTTCCATTCTGCACTTTGCTTGTCTCCAGCTCCCCATCGCTCGATCGTGAACCTGCAGGCCTGGCTGAACCCAAAAGTTTGGCTGCTGCTACCCTTCAAAGGGCCAGAAGTCTTGAAGGCAACAGCTGGGTGGATCAGGGAGTCATGCAAAGCAGTTCCCCATGACTCTACCATCACCTGAACAACTCTCCGGCAGGAGAGATGTGGCACCCCGCACAGACAAGTTCTTCAACGACATCACCACCTCAAAAAGCCTCCAAATACAGATCCGAGGTCTCTCTGCTCCTGACGCTTACTCCCCTGGGAGCAAACAAGAGGAATATGCGCAAAGGGGAGCATTGGCAGCAAACACTCACTGAGGCGACAAAAGAAGCAACTTCAATGTCTTCATGGATGTTGCCCATACAT
Organism: Palaemon carinicauda; assembly: GCF_036898095.1. Lineage (NCBI taxonomy): Eukaryota > Metazoa > Arthropoda > Malacostraca > Decapoda > Palaemonidae > Palaemon > Palaemon carinicauda. The sequence continues at coordinate 123,380 of NW_027170416.1, forward strand.
ACCCCTAGAGACGGTTAGACTCTCTTCTTCCCCCTAAGGAATTGACTACCACGACCTAAATGCAGCACTCGGAGATGATTGTGAAAAATCATGCCTCTTACAAGATGAACAAAGAGAGGGTGGATCTACAGCAGCTTTTCTCATACATCGTCAACTATTTCCCAAGCAAGTACAAATCTCTTACTTAACAACCATTATAGCAATCAACCACCAGCACTCACTTCCTGCAAGAAGGTTGCTGCCAAGATGTAGTAGGGGCGTCTCTCCTGGGCTGGCTAGGTGAGGCGCGAGGCGTCGGAGGGTGTCCTTCTATGGGCAGGTCTTCTCGCTGGAGGGGGTCTGGATTCTCCCGCATCCTTTAGCTTCCTAACCCTCTCCACTGTCTCCTCCACCACCTTGAGGGGGAACACTGAGTCGTCCCACAGTGGAAGGCTCCTCAGGGACCTCGCTTCTCTGTCAGGGAGCCTCCTTACTAGTTTGCTGAGCAGTGTCCCTCTTCCGCAGTATCCAGTTGGCGGCCTGCGCGATGGATTGGTAGGAGAGGAACTTCAGGGCCTTACCTCCCGAGCTAATCAGCTCCTTCAGCAAGGCCGGATTCTCCGGGATTGCGATGTCGTGCGAGGATTGGAACCCCACCAGCGTGGAGGCCCACCAATCCAGCCACGATGACACGTGCACTAGGTCCTTGGCCAGCTCCTCCATCATGGAAGTTTCCGCAGGGGAGAAATAAACCGGGGCCGTGGTAGCCCTCTCCTCTGCCGCTCCTTGTCCCAGGATGGCGACTGCTGGCTCCACTGAACAGGGGCCCGCGCGGTGTCCTTCGGGAAGGTAGAACCGGCTCTGTGTCTTCAGGCCCTGGAGAACTCTAAGAGGCGCTCTGGCTCTTGGGAGCTTCGCGTGGTTGGCCACGATCTTGTCAACGTGCGCCATACCCAGCCAAACATCCTTAGACAGAGGGAGGGATAGCGAGGGCCTCTGTTGCACAGGCGCATCCACCAGCCTTTTGAGGCTCGAGAGCCAGACCTCATCAGTAGAGGGCTCAGGTTCGTCCAGCCTGTGGTGATGCCTAATGAGGCCTATCACCCTCCTGTAGGCCGAAACTTCTGCCCCGTCCTCTACATTCTCCGTCGGGCGCTCCAGTGCTCGTGACGGAGGACCTTCGACGGGGGGAGCCGCACGGGGAGGAAGCATCTTCCTGGAGTGGTTCAGTCTCCTCGTTTCAGGGAGTAGGACAGGCATCGCCGCTGGGACGAAGGCCTCCATCCTGGATTTTTCTCTTCTTCTGGCGGACCAGGGGTCTGCGGGCTTGCCCGTCGAGGGAAGGAGTGTCTCTCGTTCCGGACGGTGCGTCGTAGATTTTGAGGCCGGGACGCAGCTGCCAGACCGAAGGGGAGACTCTCTCCGCTGGGCGGATGGAGTCAGAACCTTCGCGGACTTATGCCTGTCCCTTGGGGCCTGAAGAGACGACTCCCTCCGTCGATCATACCTGCTGCTGGAGACAAATCCTACTGGTGAGCGGGACCTAGGGAGCCATCCCGAGGTGCTCGGGACTGCTGAAGCCCCCAGGAGTTGGCTACGGAGGATGGCGACCCACACCCATTCTTCCTCTGGCGAGTTGCTT